>NC_092096.1:38930087-39230087 GCF_045679555.1 Salvelinus alpinus | reverse complement strand
AATTGGACGAAGGCGTCTTCTGTAAGGGGAAGGTTTGTTAAGAACCCCGACGCTCTGTCTGAACATTAACATGCCTCGCTTGCTGTACGGTTTTGGAAGGACCTTCTCTTTCATATCAGAAAAAAAATATTTAAAGAAACAATGTTAAATTGATACACACCTTTTTATAGGGTTGGGGTTAGTGTTCCCACATGGCCATATCTCCATGTTACAGTATGTGCTTACAGAAGACATGGACCACCTGTGCTAATTAGCCATCTAGCATGCCCCAAACACCTGTCTGTAACAGAAGGCCGCCAGAAACATGTTGTCACTGAAAAATACTGTTGGCTGCAACTGGGATAAATCAATAAAGCCTTGTACACAATGAAGGCCTTATTGCCCATATCAGTTTTGTTTTTCAAATCCGTTTTGTAACACTGACTGTCCATAGACAAGTGACCTAATTGGATTTGTGTGTGTTCAGACGGCAGTTATTTGCTGACATGGCTACGCTAGTTGTCATAATAATGACAAGTGTGTGTACAGTGGTGTAGGCTGATTGGTGTTGGTGCTCAGGCTTCCTATCACTCAGAAGTTATGTAGTGAGCTAAGGTGAAAACAATGCCTGCCATGGATGTTTCCCAGTAAGAACACGTTTAAAGCCTCAAAGGATAAGATCATCCAACTTTAAAAACAAGTCAATTTTGGCAAGTCAAGGCAGTCAACTTAGTTAGAAAGCTATACAGCTACCTAACGTTAGCTTGTTATCACATATATTAATTTGTTTGGAAACCATTAACAAGCTAATTGGCTACCACATGTTATTGTCACTGTGATAGAGTAGGTAGTAAGCAACAAGAAATGCCAAATAAGTCTAAAAACCACAAGGGTAAAAAAAAATCAGATTTGACCATTCAGACAAAAGTCCCATGGCCAGGAAATAAGCACAAATCGCTTTCTGGTGTCCTCAGATAAACTATAGCAATATTATTTTATATTTTCTAAATAATAAGAATTGTTGAAATTGGGTTGTTTTTGTCCCTATTCCACTTAATTTGTAATAAAAATGACCAAACACTCAACTCCTTTACTAAAACATTTAAACGTTTAGCCTAACGTTGACATTCATTCAGAATTCAGTCTCTGAACGAACAATCACATCTAGACCACAGGTTCAGTGGGTCTGCAACCAGGAATAACATTGACAGGGGGTTTGTTGTATTTCATGTGAAACAAAACCTGTGAGGTGACTGTGCATAAAATAAATGTGATGCCTACAGGTGGGTGTGAGAGGTGTTAAGCACTTGCCAATGGGGGTTTCAGGAGGGGGTTCCGGGTGGGAGTTTTTAGTTTGTATTATTCTCAGAAATATCTGTCCATGTATCTCTCACCCTAAACCTAACAATGTCTGATTAATGTCTTTGTTTAATTCAACAATGTCCTATTTTCTATGCAAGTGTGGGGCCTTCCATCACTACTAAACGATGCCATTGACTATCCAGTTCCTAGAATTCTGTTCTCTTCTCAGAAAGTGCTGAATCAAACACACTAGGCAATGAGGGGAGCGGAGCTAAGTCAAGTCTCTGTGGCCGCTTCTCTTTTATTCAGTAGATTCACATCAGAGGTGGTAATCTCATTGAAGTGAGACATGACAACGCTCATGGCTGCCATTGCAATGGCTCTCATAGGAGTATACACTGATGTGCAGTCACGAGTACTGTGTGTCAATTCGCCTGAATATTTAAGGTGTGGGTGAGTGTCTTGAGTCTGTTTTGTCTAAATTTGTATATGTTTGACTGTGAGTATGATTACGCAGTACTTAAGATCTCTCTAGGTATATCCCATTGAAGAAAAACTCACTCTTCTCTGAACAACATTACAGCTTTACCCTATGGTACCCTCTCACCTCACCTTGCTCCTGCAACTGTCTAGATGCTTCACTAAGCTAAGCTGATGGTGGTGAGCTCTGGGCTATGGGGTCATTATCTGATGAGAGAATGTTACCTAAGGACTGATCTAATGTCAGCGGTTAATCAACCTAAATGGTCATGGTTAGGATTAGGGCAAAGGTAATCTGATTCTAGATCTGTGGTTAGGGGTAACTTCTACCTTGAGCATCATTAGCAGGGACTTAGTGACACACTGACCATAGAGGTGAGCAGAGGACTTCTAGAGATGCACATGAGGACACAACAAGCTTAGATGATGCCCACCTTGAGAGCCGGATCAGAATCCCCTGGCCAGAAAATGGCCTGAACTGTCCTATATAAAGCCCTGTGCCTCAATGTGTGTCATCCCTGTTGATCTGCTCTAATAGTGTCACCTGTTGGTCTGCTCAGATGCCCAGCATTTTACATTAGAGTGAAGGATCCCTTGGGGCAGGATCCCTTGAGCGAGTGAGCTATTGTGTCACTGACCAAGTTTGCACTAGCCCCTTACCACCCCCCTCAATACAGCCCAGGAGGTGTGTGTGCGGGGCCGGCTCCAGGCATAAGCGGTCTCTACGTTATTTACCATTCATTTCTATTGGGCACAACATAATCCGAACCAAAACAAACTGCAAATGCATCCAAGTTTGTAGAGTCACATGCTTGATGTAATCATTGCGTGCTAGGAGTATGGGACAAAATACTAAACTTTTGACAAAATGTAATCCACTAAGTGAAGTTGTCCAAAATATGTATGATACCTTCAAATGGGGGGGGACTAGATACAGAGTGAGAAAGTTGGAGGCATAAAAATGTTAACTTCTCCCGTTATTGGTAATGTTGAGAGATTAGCATGTTTTGATATTATGACCCCTTCAAATGGGGGGACTAGATGCATAAAGTGCTTTTATTTCTAAATGGTAGAACAGATATGTATGAAAATACCCTAAAATAAAATGACATTCTTTGCTGTTGCCTCATAAAACATTTGATCTCAAGTTCAAAATACTGGAGTAGGCTATAGAGCCAAATTAAACGTTTTAGCTTCACTGCCTAAATAAATACGCAGGGGATTGTAGATCTAGGTCAAAAGGATTCACATTAATCAAGTCGTTAAGTCATATATTTTTGGTGACAGTGTTTGAAGTGAGAGGGTGATCGCCTCTTGTCACCATCTCGCTCCACGCCTCGTTGTGATAATTTCCTAAGCAGTAAGAGATATTGCCCTGGATGATGGCTGATGACTCAAACACTGATGAGCCTTCGATGGATCTACCGCTAGATCTATATGGGTGTGTTCCAAATGGCACCCTATTCCCTTCATAGCTCACTACTTTTGAGCAGGGCCTATAGAGCTCTGGCCAAAAGTGCACTATATAGGGAATAGGGCACCATTTGGGACGTAGTCTCTGTCAGTAGGCTGTCTGAGTCAGAGACGACAAACACAATGATGAAAGGTGATAGTCTTTAACTGGATACTGGGGCAGAGATGATATCTTAAATGGAGTGATCTGTTACATTATTAGGATACTGTGGCTCCTGGCAGGCCTATATTTTAGTGCGTCTGTATGGTGTCTATTTATGCATCTTATTTATTTTTTTAAAGGCTTGTATTGGCCACACTCAACAATTGTCTTAACTTGTGCATCTGTGTTCTGTAGTGTTTAGGTACTTATTTATAAAAAACAACTTCTGATGCAAAGAAATTTGTCCCACCCTTTAATTTTCACTGCTTTTCAAAGGCGATCCTTTGACCCTTCTGTTTTGTCTTTTCAGAATTGCTGTACACCATGCTAAGGTAAAGCCACCGACGAGAGGGGTGTTGAACATGCTAAAGCGGCTGGACAAAATCAGGTTCAGAGGTCAGAAGCGAGACGACTTCCTGGATCTAGCAGAGTCCCCCAACGGATCCGACAATGAATGTAGCGATGACATCCTGCTGAGGACGAAGCCTTCACTCAAGTCACAAGACACGGAAGAACTAGGAGACCCTGTAAGTATTCATTCAGCTGTGTTCTTTGACTCAAATGAGACCATGAGCAGGGACAGAAGTTTTTCCTTTCAACGGGACCCGACCAGGAAAAACTCTGGGCCATAGTTATAGTCCGTATCAGGTGGTCTGGAAAAACTCTACGTCAGTGTTTCCCAACGGGTCATGAAATATTGTGTGGATGAAGGGCAGGTGGGTGGCGGTCGGGTTGAATAAACAGAAAACAATTTTTTTAAATTATGTATTTTTCTTGTGCAATTTAGATCTATAGGCTACATTAGAGTTTTTTTCCTACATCATTTTTACGTTATGGAATTAGTGTGTAGGCCCTAAATCTTAGGCTTAACTTTACGCGTGACATAGCCTACACACCAATTGCCAAGCTCTTGGGAATGGGCAGAAAAAGTTAACTTCGATACACTGAGGCAAAAAGGACAACGCCTGCGTTTAAAAAAAAATTCAATAAGAGAAAAGCTGCAAAATGGAAAGTTAAAAATAAAGAGAAGTGAGGGCCAGAAATGTAATGATTTGATGAAGTGTTAATAGAGGATGATAGCAGTGCCTATGTTGTGTGATGATTTGTGAGGCGCTTTACAAAAGGACTTCAAAAAGGCCTATGGCACATCAAGGGAACAGTAGCCTACTGTTCAGATGGGTTAAATGTAAACTGAAATCTGGTCACAGACTACACAGTGCATTCGGTAAGTATTCAGACCCCTTGACTTCTTCCACATTTTGTTACAGCCTTATTCTAGAATTGATTAAATATTTTTTTTCCTCAAATCTACATAATTCCCCATAATGACAAAGCAAAAACAGGTTTGTAGAAATGTTTTCCAATTTAAAAAAATTATGAAATATGACATTTACGTACAGTGATTCGTCCTTTTAAAAGTTGCAGCGTATTGCAGCACAGCTTGCGTGGTGCCGCTGAATTCTATGGCACATTACTTAAGTGCCTGGTACCATTAATGCTAGTCCCCATGCTTGTCTCAGAGCAATGCGAAACGGTGGTAAAATAGTTGTAGGCTATTGCTTCAAATCCTATTGCTTCTAACTTCAATATGCTCTTTAAATAAGACCTACACCACTTTAAACAGCACATTACTCAACACTAGTGAGACTCATGTCGCTTACAGTATATCGAAAAATATGACGTGACTCTCCGCCAATATTTACATATAGAGGATTGGAGGATTCTAAATTAAAACCAAAAGCCGCCTCATGGGTCTCCCGGTGGGGGCCGGCACGAGTATCTGTAGCAACTTATTTTGCAATGCGATGCGGTGACTTAGACCGCTGTGTCACTGGGGAGGCCCCATCCACAAGGTATCAAAATACAGAGAGGTGTTGGTAAAGGTATATTGTCCTGCTAATAGCCCATAATGGGCTGTTATAATACTGTACATGGTAGAGGTCGACCGATTATGATTTTTCAACACCGATACCGATTTATTGGAGGACCAAAAAAAGCCGATAACGATTAAACGGCCAATTTGGGAAAAAAAAAAAAAAAAAAAAAAAAAAATATATATATATATATATATATATATATATATATATATATATATACAGTGGGGAGAACAAGTATTTGATACACTGCCGATTTTGCAGGTTTTCCTACTTACAAAGCATGTACAGGTCTGTAATTTTTATCATAGGTACACTTCAACTGTGAGAGACGGAATCTAAAACAAAAATCCAGAAAATCACAGTGTATGATTTTTAAGTAATTAATTTGCATTTTATTGCATGACATAAGTATTTGATAACCTACCAACCAGTAAGAATTCCAGCTCTCACAGACCTGTTAGTTTTTCTTTAAGAAGTCCTCCTGTTCTCCACTCATTACCTGTATTAACTGCACCTGTTTGAACTCGTTACCTGTATAAAAGACACCTGTCCACACACTCAATCAAACAGACTCCAACCTCTCCACAATGGCCAAGACCAGAGAGCTGTGTAAGGACATCAGGGATAAAATTGTAGACCTGCACAAGGCTGGGATGGGCTACAGGACAATAGGCAAGCAGCTTGGTGAGAAGGCAATAACTGTTGGCGCAGATATTAGAAAATGGAAGAAGTTCAAGATGACGGTCAATCACCCTTGGTCTGGGGCTCCATGCAAGATCTCACCTCGTGGGGCATCAATGATCATGAGGAAGGTGAGGGATCAGCCCAGAACTACACGGCAGGACCTGGTCAATGACCTGAAGAGAGCTGGGACCACAGTCTCAAAGAAAACCATTAGTAACACACTACGCCGTCATGGATTAAAATCCTGCAGAGCACGCATGGTCCCCCTGCTCAAGCCAGCGCATGTCCAGGCCCGTCTGAAGTTTGTCAATGACCATCTGGATGATCCAGAGGAGGAATGGAAGAAGGTCATGTGGTCTGATGAGACAAAAATAGAGCTTTTTGGTCTAAACTCCACTCGCCGTGTTTGGAGGAAGAAGAAGGATGAGTACAACCCCAAGAACACCATCCCAACCGTGAAGCATGGAGGTGGAAACATCATTCTTTGGGGATGCTTTTCTGCAACGGGGACAGGACTACTGCACCGTATTGAGGGGAGGATGGATGGGGCCATGTATCGCGAGATCTTGGCCAACAACCACTTTCCCTCAGTAAGAGCATTGAAGATGGGTCGTGGCTGGGTCTTCCAGCATGTCAACGACCTGAAACACACAGCCAGAGCAACTAAGGATTGGCTTCGTAAGAAGCATCTCAAGGTCCTGGAGTGGCCTAGCCAGTCTCCAGACCTGAACCCAATAGAAAATCTTTGGAGGGAGCTAAAAGTCCGTATTGCCCAGCGACAGCCCCGAAACCTGAAGGATCTGGAGAAGGTCTGTATGGAGGAGTGGGCCAAAATCAATGCTGCAGTGTGTGCAAACCTGGTCAAGAACTACAGGAAACGTATGATCTCTGTAATTGCAAACAAAGGTTTCTGTACCAAATATTCAGTTCTGCTTTTCTGATGTATCAAATACTTATGTCATGCAATAAAATGCAAATTAATTACTTAAAAATCATACAATGTGATTTTCTGGATTTTTGTTTTAGATTCAGTCTCTCACAGTTGAAGTGTACCTATGATAAAAATTACAGACCTCTACATGCTTTGTAAGTAGGAAAACCTGCAAAATCAGCAGTGTATCAAATACTTGTTCTCCCCACTGTATATATATATATATATATATATATATATATTATAAAAAATAAAATATTTTTATTTATTAATATTTTTTGGTTGTTGTAATAATGACAATTACAACAATACTGAATGAACACTTATTTTAACTTAATATAATACATCAATAAAATAAATTTAGCCTCAAATAAATAATGAAACATGTTCAATTTGGTTTAAATAATGCAAAAACAAAGTGTTGGAGAAGAAAGTAAAAGTGCAATATGTGCCATGTAAGAAAGCTAACGTTTAAGTTCCTTGCTCAGAACATGAGAACATATGAAAGCTGGTGGTTCCTTTTAACATGAGTCTTCAATATTCCCAGGTAAGAAGTTTTAGGTTGTAGTTATTATAGGAATTATAGGACTATTTTTCTCTCTATACGATTTGTATTTCATATACCTTTGACTATTGGATGTTCGTATAGGCACTTTAGTATTGCCAGTGTAACAGTATAGCTTCCATCCCTCTCCTCGCCGCTACCTATGCTCGAACCAGGAACACATCGACAACAGCCACCCTCGAAGCAGTGTTACCCATGCAGAGCAAGGGAAACAACTACTCCAAGTCTCAGAGCGAGTGACGTTTGAAACGCTATTAGCGCGCACCCCGCTAACTAGCTAGCCATTTCACATCGGTTACACCAGCCTAATCTCAGGAGTTGATAGGCTTGAAGTCATAAACAGCTTGAAGCATTGCGAAGAGCTGCTGGCAAAACGCACGTAAGTGCTGTTTGAATGAATGCTTACGAGTCTGCTGGTGCCCACCATCGCTCAGTCAGACTGCTCTATCAAATCATAGACTTAATTATAACATAATAACACACAGAAATACGAGCCTTAGGTCATTAATATGGTCAAATCCGGAAACTATCATCTCAAAAACAAAACGTTTATTCTTTCAGTGAAATACGGAACCGTTACGTATTTTATCTAACGGGTGGCATCCATAAGTCTAAATATTCCTGTTACGTTGCACAACCTTCAATGTTATGTCATAATTACGTAAAATTCTGGCAAGTTCGTTTTCAATGAGCCAGGCGGCCCAAACTGTTGCATATACTCTGCGTGCAATGAACGCAAGAGAAGTGACAAAATTTCACCTGGTTAATATTGCCTGCTAACCTGGATTTCTTTGAGCTAAATATGCAGGTTTAAAAATATATACTTCTGTGTATTGATTTTAAGAAAGGCATTGATGTTTATGGTTAGGTACACGTTGGAGCAACGACAGTCCTTTTTCGCTAATGCGCACTGCATCGATTATATGCAACGCAGGACACGCTAGATAAACTAGTAATATCATCAACCGTTTGTAGTTATAACTAATGATTATGATTGATTGATTGTTTTTAATAAGATAAGTTTAATGCTAGCTAGCAACTTACCTTGGCTTCTTATTGCATTTGCGTAACAGGCGGGCTCTTCGTGAGGCAGGTGGTTAGAGCGTTGGACTAGTTAACCGTAAGGTTGCAAGATTGAATCCCTGAGCTGACAAGGTAAAAATCTGTTGTTCTGCCCCTGAACAAGGCAGTTAACCCACTGTTCCTAGGCCGTCATTGAAAATAAGAATGTGTTCTTAACAGACTTGCCTAGTTAAATAAAGGTGTAAAAAAAAAGAGGCAAAATCGGTGTCCAAAATTACCGGTTTCCGATTTGTTATGAAAACTTGAAATCGGCCCTAATTAATCGGCCATTCCGATTAATCGGTCGACCTCTAGTACATGGTGTCCAGGTCAGGATAACCAAAGCATTTCTTTATTAAAGACTATCAGAAAGAATGTTGGTACTTATTTATTTTGATCCAAAGCCATGAATGAGTGAGTCACTCAGCTTTATGTAGGTGCCGCTACATGACTGCCATCAACTTGATAATATCTAATGATATTTTGGAGGTTATTTAAAATAAAAAAAAACTAAAGTGACCGATTGTAAAGTGAATAAAGACCAAAATAATATTTGTATTTGTATAGGCCAAAACATTTCTTTCTGTTTTTAGAGGGAGAGAAACAGTGGGCCAATTGTGCACTGCGCTATTGGACTCCGAAGTTGGATGTGATAAATAATACTTTTTGTTGTATTATTTGTTTTGTCTTTTCTGGTGGATTAAACTGAAATTGCAACCAATCACGACCGGTTGTGATACAGCCAACCTAAGAAATACATTTGACGATAGAATTCTCCCCCTACCCGCCTAGGCAAGTCTATTGTCCAGCTACTTGCTAATAGCCATAATGGCGCTGTACAACGTGACCATGTGTGTTAGAAATAGTATTTTCCAGTAAGCAACAATTTGTTTACCTTTATTTGGCAACTTTGTTCCAATATTTCTGTAATTCAGTAATATGTATTCCCATAGTAATTAGTTATAGATCCGTAACTAAATTAACATCGGCATTTTGAAAGAGTATTTTTATTTTATTAACGAATGCATAAAAATGCCATTTAGTTACGTTGTCTTAGTTTGAACGTGCAGACTGACACGAAGAACAGCGGGAACGTTTTCCTAGTCGGCGCCATTATTAGTGCAATGCCCCTTAAAGTGTTGCTCTGTGCTACCCAGTGTGGTGGGGGTCCACATCCCTCTCCCTTCCCCATGGGCTAGGTCTGTCTTCTGTGCGCGGCTCTACGGCCCATCCCGTGCCCCCTGCCCTCGTGCCTGTATACTCGTGCGCTTTCAGTGGATACAGCTGGAGAACTGCAAGGCAATCCCATTGTGCGCCACTCGGGAGCCATGACCAATATATATTGTCCTGCTAATAGGTTTAATAATATCTGAGAATATCCAAGGGGCTTTTATATAATTCTAAATTAATAATAGTCATTTTGTTTTTATTTGAAAACTTTTTATTATTATTTTTTAAGTAAAATGACTGAGGAAAAAGGACATTCTTGAACATGGAGTGAGACATTGTTACTAATTGTAAATAAAGCCAGTTTTTTGTTATTTATAATTATTTATTTCAACAGTCATCTCATGGGCCTCCCAGTAGAGGCCGGCATGGGTATTGAACCAGGATCTGTAACAACACAGCTGGCACTGCTATGCAGCTTCTTAGACCGTTTCGCCACTCAGTCGCTGTACAACGTGACCGGTCGGAAGTGGGCATCACTAGTAAGAGTAAGATAATAAAAACCTTAGTGTAACAACAGTTTTAGTAAGTAATACTGAAGGTGTGCACAATTTATCAGTTTCTATTTAGGTTTGTCGCACATTCATTGTCAGTTAGAGACACAGTAGACCCCAAAAAGATAATCGGTGCTCTTACTCACCGTTGCGCTGGTCTGGAGCAATGAAGTGGTGACACAGGGTACTGTACTAAACCACAAATTGCCTCTAAGTACCGCAGCATAATTGCTAAACTTTTAGTGGAGCAACCACTAAATATTCAAACCCTTTAATCAGTGCTTTGTTGAAGTGTCTTTGGCAGAGATTACAGCCTCGAGTCTTCTTGGCTATGACGCTACAAGCTTGGCACACCTGTATTTGGGGAGTTTCTTTCATCCCTCTCTGCAGATCCTCTGTCTCTGTCAGATTGGATGTGGAGCATCGCTGCACAGCTATTTTCAGGTCTCTCCAGAGATGTTGATCGGGTTCAAGTCTGGGCTCTGGCTGGGCCACTCAAGGACATTGAGACTTGTCCCGAAGCCACTCCTGTCTTGGCTTGGTGCATAGGGTCGTTGTCCTGTTGGAAGGTGAACCTTAACCCCAGTCTGAGGTCCTAACCTGCTCCAGAGCACTTTTCATCAAGGATCTCTCTGTACTTTGCTCCGTTCAGCTTTCCCTCGATCCTGATTAGTCTCCCAGTCCCTGCTGCTGAAAAACATACCCACATCATGACGCTGCCACCACCATGCTTCACTATAGGGATAGTGCTAGGTTTCCTCCAAACGTGACGCTTGGCATTCAGGCCAAAGAGTTCAATCTCAGTTTCATCAGGCCAGAGAATCTTGTTTCTCATGTGCCTTTTTTTACTAAGGTGTGGCTTCTGTCTGGCCACTCTACCAAAGATGGTTGTCCTTCTGGAAGGTTCTCCCCATCAACAGAGGAGCTCTGTCAAAGTGACCATCGGGTTCTTGGTCTCCTCCCTGACCAAGGGCCTTCTCCCCCGATTGCTCAGTTTGGCTGGGCGGCCAGATCTAGGAAACAGTCTTGGGGGTTACAAACTACTTCCATTTAAGAACGATGGAGGCCACTGTGTTCTTGGGAACTTTCAATGCTGCAGAAATGTTTTGGTACACTTCCCCACATCTGTGCCTCGACACAGTCATGTCTCGGAGCTCTCCACGGACAATTCTTTCGACCTCATGGCTTGGTTTTTGCTCTGACGTTCACTGTCAACTGGGGTGTGTAAACAGGTGTGTGTGCCTTTCCAAATCATGTCCAATCAATTGAATTTACCACAGGTGGACTCCAATCAAGTTGTAGAAACATCTCGAGGATGATCAATGGGAACAAGATGCAATTGAGCTCAATTTTGAGTCTCATACCAAAGGGTCTGAATACTTATGTAAATAAGGTACACTACCAGTCAAAAGTTTTAGAACACCGACTTATTCAAGAGTTTTCTTTGCTTTGACTATTTTCTACATCGTAGAATAAAAGCGAAGACATCAAAACTATGAAATAACACTTATGGATTCATGTAGTAACCAAAAAAGTGTTGAAGAATCTCAAATATATTTTGATTTGTTTAAATAGCCACCCTTTGCCTTGACAGCTTTGCACACTCTTGGCATTCTCTCAACCAGCTTCACCTGGAATGCTTTTCCAACACTCTTGAAGGAGTTCCCACATATGCTGAGCACTTGTTGGCTGCTTTTCCTTCACTCTGCAGTCCAACTCATCCCAAACCACCTCAAATTGGGTTGAGGTCGGGTGATTGTGGAGGCCAGGTCATCTGATGCAGCACTCATCTTCTTGGTCAAATAGCCCTTACACAGCCTGCAGGTGTGTTGGATCATTGTCCGGTTGAAAAACAAATGATAGTCCCAATAAGCACAAACCAGATGGGATGGAGTATCGCTGCAGAATGCTGTGATAGCCATGCTGGTGTGCCTTGAATTCTAAATAAATTCCAGACAGTGTCACCACCAAAGATCCCCCACACCATAACAATACCTGCTCCATGCTTTACGGTGGGAAATATACATGTGGAGATCATCCGCTCACCCACACAGCGTTTCACAAAGACACTGCGGTTGGAATCAAAAAAGCTCCAATTTGGAAAAATTTCCACCAGTCTAATGTCCATTTCTTGGCCCAAGCAAGTTTCGTCTTATTGGTGTCAGTTTAGTAGTGTTTCTTTGCAGTAATTCGACCATGAAAGCCTGACTCACAGACTCTTCTGAACAGTGGCTGTTGAGATGTGTCTGTTACTTGAACTCTGTGAAGCATTTATTTGAGCTGCAATTTCTGAGGCTGGCAACTCTAACTTATCCTCTGCAGCAAAGATAACTCTGGGTCTTCCTTTCCTCATGAGAGCCAGTTTCATCATAGCGCTTGATGGTTTTTGCGACTGCACTTGAAGAAACGTTCAAAAGTTCTTAATGTTCAATATTGACTGACCTTCATGTCTTAAAGTAATGACGGACTGTCGTTTCTCTTTGCTTATTTGAGCTATTCTTGCCATAATATGGACTTGATCTTTTACCAAATAGGGTGATCTTCTGTATATCACCCTACCTTGTCACAACACAACTGATTGGCTTAAATGGATTAAGAAGGAACAATTCCACTAATTAACTTTTTAAGAAGGCACAGCAGTTAATTGAAATTAATTCCAGGTGACTACCTCATGAAGCTGGCTGAGAGAATGCCAACAGTGTGCAAAGCTGTCATTATAGAATAACTATCTTCAAAGTAATGACTCGGGACGTCGGGTTGATATGAAAGCTTCTTTTAGTAATAATTCTTGATCACGTTACATTTAACAACTTTAGATTCTACAAAGCAATGCTAAGATGCTAGCGCAAAGGAGCCAAAAATAATCACCTGTTAATTGCACTTAACTAGCGCGTTCACTCTCTACTTCCTGTCGCAAGGCATTCTGGAACTTGCAGTCAAAAGCGTAATTCAATACTAACCAATACAATTACATATGTAAATAACAGTAAAGAAATATCTTTAGATACAGCTCAATGAATTAACTTAAACATTAACTCTAACACATTAAAGTTACAACAGTCATCAAGGCAAAGGGTGGTTTTTTGAATTTCAAATATAAAATACATTTCGATTGATTTAAACACTTTTTTGGTTACTACATGTTTCCATATTTTAAACACTTTTTTGATTACTACATGTTTCCATATATGTGGTATTTCATAGTTTTGACGTCTTCCCTATTATTCTACAATGTAGAAAATAGTAAAAAGAAAGGGTTTTCAAAAAATTCTGACCGGTAGTGTGTTTCTTTTTTTTTTTTTTTATAGACTTAAAAAAATGTGTAAACCGGTTCAAAAAAAATACTCTAGGCAGAGTTTCAAAGAGAGCCATATCTGACTGGCCAATAAAAATATTAAGATGGGCAAGGCCAGCATCCCGGGATCGCCTCTTCACTGTTGACGTTGAGACTGGTGTTTTGCGGGTGCTATTTAATTAATCTGCCAGTTGAGGACTTGTGAGGCGTCTATTTCTCAAACTAGACACTCATGTCCTTGTTCTCTTGCTCAGTTGTGCACCAGGGCCTCCCACTCCCTTTTCTATTCTGGTTGTAATCAGTTTGCTCTGTTCTGTGAAGGGAGTAGTACACAGCGTTGTACAAGATTTTCAGTTTCTTGATAACTTCTCGTATGGAATAGCCTTAATTTCTCAGAACAAGAATGACTGAGTTTTTTTCAGAAGAAAGGCCTTTGTTTCTGTCCATTTTGAGCCTGTAATTGAACCCACAAATGCAGATGCTCCAGATACTCAACTAGTCTAAAGAAGGCCAGGTTTATTGCTTCTTTAATCAGGATAACAGTTTTCAGCTGTGCAAACATAATTGCAAAAGGGTTTTCTAATGATCAATTAGCCTTTTTAAAATTATAAACTTGGATTAGTTAACACAACGTGCCATTGGAACACAGGAGTGACGGTTGCTGATAATGGGACTCTGTACGCCTATGTAGATATTCCATAAAAAATCTGCCATTTCCATCTACAGAAGTCATTTAAAACATTAACAATGTCTGCACTGTATTTCTGATCAATTTGATGTTATTTTAATGGATAAGAAAATAGTTTTCTTTCAAAAACAGGGGACATTTCTAAGTGACCCCAAAGTTTTGAACGGTGTAAATTGGGCGCAAAGATCATTCCACCATCTGACTGTAGCCTACAGAACATTTTCAATTTTTTTGCACTGAAATGTTCCGCTTGTCCTCCGTTTGATGTTTCCCCGAAAAGCTCCTACTGGCAGACGTGTGTGTTCCCTCACATCTAGCCTACTTTGCAGACAGAAGTTTTGATCTTAGCTTAACATCTCCATCACTTCCTGGGGAAAGCAAAGGGACCATTTTAATGTTGCTACAGACGTGTGTGTGTGTGTGTGTGTGTGTGACGGGTTCCAATGAAGTTGATTACTTATCCCTCAGGGAGACTTAATGGAGAACGTACTTCAGCGAGAGTGGGAGGGAAAGAGAAAAGGAAGCACAGGGCGGTTTGATAGGCATTCTTCCTGTTTACTCTGCTCATTCCTCAGAGGGAGGGTTGGATGGAGGGAGAGATAGATAGAGTACACACACACACTACCTCCTATAGGCTTTCAGCCACTATGGATACTCTGAATTTATCGTCCCCTGCTTGCCAATTTAATATATCATTACTGCCGATGAGCTCAGTGTTTGGACTTGTCTTGAGGGGATATTTTAAACTGCACCGTCATCTTGACTTTTTCATGCTTCATGTACCATCAGCCAGTCAGTGTTTTCCCCCATATTAAAACAGTAGATTAGTAACTTGATTGTCTAATTTCCTCAGAGGTCAGTTTCCTGTGCTCATCTGCTGATTTTCTAATATAAACTGAGCCCTTTGCAGAGTTAGGCCTTTAGTCTGAGTGTACACATTTCGTGTGTGTGTGTGTACGTCTCCCAGTGTTTTGCGCGTGTGTGGATGTCACAGGCCGGCCGCCCTGTGTGTTTCTGTGCCAGGCATGTGGGCAGCTGCTCACTGAGAGGGTGTGAGAGGTCACTGACTTGAGGAGGCCTCGGGAAAACACTGTCAGCGTACACAGTCCTCTCTCACTTCATATAAAGTGTCTTCGGAAAGTATTCAGACCGCTTGACTTTTCCCAAATTTTGTTACGTTACAGCCTTATTCTAAAATGGATTAAATAAATAAAAATCCTCAGCAATCTACACACAATACCCCATAATGACAAAGCGGAAAAATGTTTTGCAAATGTAGAATAAAAAAAGATACCTTATTTACCTAAATATTCAGACCCTTTGCTAAGAGACTTGAAATTGAGCTCTGTTGCATTCAATTGATTGGACAGGAAGTGGAAAGGCACACAACTGTCTATATTAGGTCCCACAGTTGACAGTGCATGTCTGAGCAAAAAACAACCCATGAGGTTGAAGGAATTGTCCGTAGAGCTCCGTGACAGGATTGTGTCGGCACAGATCTGGGGAAGGGTACCAAAAAATGTCTGCAGCATTGAAGGTCCCCAAGATCACAGTGGCCTCCATTCTTAAATGGAAGAAGTTTGGAACCTCCAAGACTCTTCCTAGAACTGGCGGCCTGTCCAAACTGAGCAATCGGGGGACGGGCATGGCCTGTAACACTTGCTGTAGGCTACTATTTACTAGTTAACTAAAAATCATGTTAATGGTCCCATGTGGCTCAGTTGGTAGAGCATGGCGCTTGCAACGCCAGGGTTGTGGGTTCATTCCCCACGGGGGGACCAGGATGAATATGTATGAACTTTCCAATTTGTAAGTCGCTCTGGATAAGAGCGTCTGCTAAATGACTTAAATGTAAATGTAATAAAATAAATTCACCCCACCCAGTATTGTAGTCAAAACTTACCAGAAAGCATGTAGTCCTTGGCTCAGACAGTGTAGTAGTCTGGGCTCAATAGCATCTCATTACTGTGCAAGATCTTGAGAATCAGCTGTACATGTGATTGAAGAATGTACTGTGGATGCAGAGGGTTGCAATTCCATTGAATTGGGGATAGTTTAACCAAAATATGCCGCAAGACCTATAATTACCTTGTGTATCCCACATAAAAGGTTCACTCTTATAAGCTAACTTAAAAAAAATAAAAAATAAATAAGCAAAATTCCCCATATTCCCAGGCTTAACTTCCCATGGAAAATTTACGGAAATTTACCTGAACGTTTCCGACCCTTTGCAAACCTAGCAGCAATGCTCCCCATCCATCCTAACAGAGCTTGAGGGGATCTGCAGAGCAGAATGGGAGAAACTCCCCAAATACAGGTGTATCAAGCTTGTGGGGTCATACCCAAGAAGACTTGAGACTGTAATCGCTACCAAAGGTGCTTCAACAAAGTATGCTGGTGGCTTTTAAATGTAATATTTCTGAAATTTTTGCTAATTTATATTTTTTTTAAATGAAAGTTTTTTTTGCTTTGTCATTATGGGGTATTGTATGTAGATTGACTGACTGCAAATCTTTTGTTACGTTACAGCCTTATTCTAAAAATGTGGAAAAAGTGAAGGGGTCTGAATATTTTCCGAAGGCTTTGTATTCACATACTTTACCCTCCACTGTATTCTCCCTGTTCCTCCCCTTATTGCGTCTGTCAGATCAGGTGAGTCAGACAGGGGAATTTGGATACATTTACAGGCTAGGAAGGTAAAACAAGGAGAGTAGGACTCTAGACTATTGAGTCTCCCATTCTCCTGTGCGTAACCTTTAACTTGCATGTCAAACTCGAGGCCCGGACCTCTAGCCCATTCAATCTGGTCCGCATGTGGCTTTTCTGGGGGAAAACTTATCTCAGTGGACATTGAAATGACTAAAACCAAATCAAAACTGTCTAGACCTAATGGACCTACATTTGTGGTTGGTTTACTTTGTCCTGCTTGCTAACAGTTGTCAAAACTAAATCTAGACAGTTGGTAAAGCATCGAAAGTTCCAAAAGTGATGGAAAAATAAAAACATTTTGCTAATTTTGAGGGCAAGGAAGTATAATACATGAAGTGCGGCCCTCCAGACCTTGGTGAAGACTGAGTGCGGCCCCTGGGGAAATGAGTTTGGCACCCCTGCTCTTACTGGTTAACTGGCACAGAGGCCCTGGTCACAAGTATTAATCCCCTGGCCACAGCACACAAGAAATGTCCTCCCTCTGTGATTAAGGCGGCACTGGGACCAGTGCCAGAGATACTGGGTCACCAACCGTTGCCACCCCAGCTTCCCAGAAGCCTAGAGTACTGCTGCTGCTTCAGGTGACTGTGGTGTTAGCGTTACATCACCTTATGCTTGACGGCTTCTGGCATCAAAAATAGTTGTTTTTCTCTGTCTCTCTGTCTCTCCTTTCTGTCTTGTCTCTGTGGGTTAGATGATGACAGGAGAAGGGTATTGATGGATGAGAAGTGGAGTAAACGTTTATTTTCAGCTCGATAAGATGTCTCAGCCTGTCTGTAGCTTAGGGGAGAAGAAGCCAAATCAAATAACATGACAGGAGGCAATTCCTCAGCTGAGATATTCAGGCCGTTCTAGAAGGACCTATCTAGCTCTCATTCAATATCTCATACAACACAGATTGTAGGTGCAAGTGATCATCCACATCAATCCACTGTCCCCATTCCTGAGTTTTAAGGCTTTCTGCAAAGGTACAAGTCACAGATGCATTCTAATCAATATTTAGCTTAACTATGGAACTGTCCGGATTGGTTGTAATTGAGCAGGAATACTGTAACAGCTGATGACTCAATCTCGGATCAATCCATGAATCTATTCCATGCTTCTGTAATGTTATGGTTTTGCCCATTTTAATCCCCTTCTAAAGTGGAGCAAATCTCGGCAGGAGTGTTTTGCAAGTCATTTGCATGGCCTGTAACCGAACCAAGAGGAATAGAAGCAGTAGAAACACCAGTCTTTTCTGGCAGATGGAGGTAAGACTAGACTTGCTTTTTAAACTCCAGACCTTTGCTAAGGCGTTGTCTGTTTGCTTAACCTTCTAACATGGAAGGAATTATATCACCGCGATAGTAGTCTGTCTGGCAGACTGTATAGCAGTCCAGTCCAGCTACTCTCTGCTCTACATCAGGCCACACCTGAGGGCTACAGCCTACAGCTTGCTAATGGAGCCCTTATTGCTCCCTATATGAACAGGCTGTTTTACACACATCCAACTGGGCACTAGAGCTGGACAAAAATAATATATATATTAAAAATATATTAAAAAAGGATGATGTCCTCTCACTGTTTTCTTATTTAAAACATCCATCCTTTTCCCCTCCCATCACAGCAGCCCAGGTGGGTGGATCTGTCATTGATCTTTGCTAGAATGCTCTAACAGGGAAGATTTCTTTCTGTTAGGAGTGCTCTCTGATTATGTCCCACAGGGATCCGATTGTGAGTGGTCTGCCTCTGATGTTGGTGTCTGTTATTGGTCTGTCTTCAATTGGACCCCAAAAAAATTATGCCAGTCCGCTGATGATACGACACCTGCTACAGCACCGATGAGTCATGATCAGGAAACGCTCTCCTGTTGGGCTGAAACACACAGCTAGATTTGAATAATCGTGGCTATTTATGGCTAATTGTTTTCCCCTTTAACCAAACATCAAATGTACCATTTATGTAGCCAGCTTGTGGTTTGTTTGAAGGTTTAATTTCCTGCCACAGATATAATTATTAGGGTTGGGCGGTATCCAGTTTTATCATACCGTTTCTGTACTGTATTACTGGAACTTTACATAAGGGGCGCTATTAAACAGAATAAGTGTGGATGGATGGATGGATGGATACAATCAAAAGTTTGGACACCTACTCATTCAAGGATTTTTCTTTATTTTTACTATTTTCTACTTTGTAGAATAGTGAAAACATCAAAACTATGAAATAATACGTATGGAATCATGTAGTAACCAAAAAAGTGTTAAACAAATCAAAATATATTTTAGATTATTCAAAGTAGCCACACTTTGCCTTCATGACCGCTTTGCACACTCTTAGCATTCTCTCAACCAGCTTCATGAGGTAGTCACCTGGAATGCATTTCAGTTAAAAGGGGTGGCAGGTAGCCTAGTGGTTAGAGCATTGGACAAGTAACTGAAAGGTTGCTGGATCGAATCCCCGAGCTGACAAGGTAAAAATCTGTTGTCCCTGAACAAGGCAGTTAACCCACTGTTCCCCGGTAGGCTGTCATTGTAAATAAGAATTTGTTCTTAACTGACTTGTCAAGTCCATATTATTGCGAGAAATGACAGTCCATTAATTTTAAGACGTGGAGTTCAGTCAATCTGGAAAATTTCAAGAAGGCTTCTTCAAGTGCAGTCGCTAAAACCAAGCGCTGTGATGGAACTCTCATGAGGACCGCCACAGGAATGGAAGACCCAGAGTTACCAATGCTGCAGAGGATAAGTTCATTAGAGTTAATTGCACCTCAGATTGCAGCCCAAACACTTAACAGACATCTCAACATCAACTGTTCAGAAGAGCCTGCGTGAATCAGGCATTCATGGTCAAATTGCTGCAAAGAAACCATTATAAATGGACACCAATAAGAAGAGACTTGCTTGGGCCAAGAAACACGAGCAATGGACATTAGACTGGTGAGAATCTGTCCTTTGGTCTGATGAGTCCAAATTTGAGAATTTTGGTTAGGTGAACGGATGATCTCCGCATGTGTGGTTCCCTCCATGAAGCATGGGGGTGGGGGTGTTTTGCTGTTGACACTCTGTGATTTTATTTAGAATTCAAGGCACACTTAACCAGCATGGCTACCACAGCATTCTGCTGTGATACGCCATCCCATCTGGTTTGTGCTTAGTCCCACTATAATTTGTTTTTCAACAGGACAATGACCCAACACACACATCCAGGCTGTGTAAGGGCTATTTGACCAAGAAGGAGAGTGAAGGAGTGCTGCATCAGATGACCTGGCCTCCACAATCACCAGACCTCAACCCAATTTGAGCTGGTTTGGGATGAGTTGGACCGCAGAGTGAAGGAAAAGCAGCCAACAAGTGCTTAGCATATGTGGGAACTCCTTCAAGACTGTTGGAAAAGCATTCCTCATGAAGCTCGTTGAGAGAATGCCAAGTGTGTACAAAACATTAAGAACACCTGGTCTTTCACACTCTTTTGTACAAAACAATATTTTTATATTTTCTAAAAAAAATTACACAACAATTTGGGCAACAGGGATCTTGATCCAGGAGGGGATTGAATGTATTTGGTGTAACCAAAAAGCTTGATCTTGACATCTAGCAAGTTAGCAAATAAAAGGATAGCTAGAGCACTGAGCTAGAGAAATGATGTAATCTTATATTTTTATAAGCAGTGGCACTTATAACTAAGGAGGGGGGGGGGGGTTTATGGGTACCCACAAAACCGGTATCGAAAGTCATACTGTCGATTTTATTTCAAAATAACCAGATAAACGGTATGTGGCCCAAGCCTAATAATTAGATCTATTTTCTGCCCAGGAACAATCATGAGACCAGCTCAGTGCCAGCTGTATGTGTGAGGTTGCTACTGACTTTCTAGTCATTTTCTGAAAAACAACTTTCACAATCATAGAAGTAGAAGCATAGAACTGAGGGGAGTAGACCTGAACAGTGGTTTTGTAAAGGAAGATGCCAGTAATATGCCTCTTCCAGTTATTCAAAAAGTTAGAGAGAGAACCTTTGTTGGGCTACGCAGGGTCCTAGTTCTTTAAGATCCTGGACTCTGCTGCAACGATCCCCAACAAACACACACACACCATGCTGTGTTGTTGTCTTTGGTCTCAATGTTGTGGTGTCTCTCTTATCATGCTGTGTGTTTTTTTTGTCCGACATTTTGAATCCCAGCACCCGCAGGAGGCCTTTTGCCTTTTGGTAGGCCATCATTGTAAATAAGAATAAAGGTTGAATGAATAAATAAAATATACACACACACTGCTCCTTCCTCAGTGCTAGTTCTGCACTGCTTCTTCTTTGCCCCTCAGGACCAGATCACATGACTTAGGTGTTTACTTCCAAATCCTCTTCCTGTTTCAGACCCACCCAGTCTAGCCCCTCCCCTCTCCAGCTCGCTCTCCCTCTCCCTCTCCTCCTCACTCTCTCATCATCCCTCTCTATTGTCCCCCCGTCTCCTCTCGATCCTCCTTCTCGCCATCTCTCTCTGACATTTGAGCTACAGAGCGAAGGCTGTCTGTTTAGTCTTTAATTTGTCTCACTGTCTTTATTCTTCATCCCTTGTTAATCACTGGCTGCATCCCAAGTAGGGCATCTTTCCTTCATTCCTTTCTCTCTACTCATCCCTTGTTCTCTCTCTCATGCGGTGTGTCTCTTTCATGGACTTGACAGGCAGCATAATAGATTAAGACACGCTGCAGTCAGGACTGCTGCAGGGAGAAGAAGCTGCTGCAGTGTATGCTGTGCGTGTTTGTCCGTGTGTGTCTTTGTCTGTGGCGGGAGCCTCTTAAAGGGACACCCTGCCTGCGTTGGTCAGTTGGTGGCTGGTAAACCTGCAGTGGCTCAGAATAGCAACACAGCACGGCAGCTTCCACGCTCTCCTCCCTCGATTCATCCTCTGTCTGTCGCTTTCCCTTGTCACTTTTCATCTGCTCCTCCACTCTTCTCCTCTCACCTCCTCTCTCTCTCCCTCTTGCTCACCTGGCATTAGTCTGGTAATCTATGGAGTAATGCGGTTACGTGGTCTAAAGATCTGAGTCAGAGAGAGTGGTTGAGTCATCAGTGTAGTGTTTAGACTAGAGGACAGGCAGTCAGTCGGCAGGGATCTCCTTTGCAACGCGTTTCAAAACGGGAGGGAAACGCACTGCCTGTGAGTCATCATACTGGAGATATAGCTACTCCGCCATGGTGTGTTTGATGCGTGTGTCATTTTTAAAATTCATGCATGTTTTAATGTGTTTTTTTAAAGTCGATCTCATGCATGTTTTGGCGCGCGTGTATTGCTGTCATGCCTGTATTCATGTCAGTTTCGCCTCTTGTTGTTCTTGCTTTGACGGGTTCTGGGGCTCTCACCATGGAGGCCGCCTTTCAGGACTTCCAGTCTGCGTGCGTTGATATTACGCCTGCATGAACGTGCGTATCTCCTCTGTGCAGGCGGGTTCGGGGGCTCTCACGATGGCTGCAGCATTTCAAGACTTCCAGAGGAGCGAGTCAGACCGGCTAAATGAGATGAAGGGTCATCTCGAGATTGCCTTACTGGAGAAACACTTCCTACGTAAGTAACCTTAACAACTCGAACACACATTTTTTTTTGCTTTTTATTCGTCCTCCATTGCTATAGTAGCCATCTGCTTGTGCACATTAATTGGTGAGTCAGTGTGAGAATGGGAGGGGCTGGAGGATTGGCGGTTAACGGGGAAAGAGGATGGTGGAGGGATGGGTGACGGAGAGGAATGGACGAGGGAGTTTGGATGCTCCGTAGCCTGACGGGGAGCACATTCAATTGTGTTGACTCATTTTTATTCTTTCACACACACCTCTCTGCTGGGTCAGCCACTCTAATGCCTCTGGCCAATGTGGCTGTCCTGCCCCATTAACCCCACTCAGGGATGGGTACACACTGTACCAAGCCTTCCCTACGGTGTAGTGGCCTGTGCTGTTTGTGTGGGTGTGCTACCCCACATGTAGCTGACGTGTGTGTGTGTGTGTGCATGCGCACAGTTTTTCCATCCACAGGTCTGCTAGTGTACCTCTCCATCCCTGAGAGTGTGAGCTTGCATTGCTGAAGCTGTGTGACTAAAGCCTATTGCTAAGGCTATATGGCTAAAGCTATAGGCTACGGATAAAGCGATAGGTTATTGCTAATTGCCAGGGCTAAAGCTATATGTCCAAAGCTATAGTGCTACATTGAAGCTAAAGCTACATGGTTAAAGCTATGGCTAAATGTGGAGTGCTTAAACAAATGTGGTTTCTACTGACAATTGAGATGTACAAACTATGGCATGAGGGACGACAAGCAAATAAGAGGCAATCTGTAATTTCAATTTAAAACATTTAATGAGCAAGCTCGGACGGACATAGTGAATATAACTTTGTTCAGTACTTTTGAAATATACAGCGACAGGGGAAAGAGGTGACAGTATTCTCCCTGTACACCAAGTCAGAACCGTAGGATAAATAAGGGGGGCATTTAAGCAGACAATGAAAGCTCTTACAATATTCAATGATTACATTTCTCTAAAACAGGCTATAGGCTACATGTGCACCACCAATTCAGAATAGTAGGCTACGGTATGAGAGGGAAGGGACCAAATTGTTAGGGTGAAGCGCTTGAGTTCCCAATTGTCTTGAACTCACTGAAGTCTGAGATTTACGAGTTTCCAGTTCTTTTGAACGTGGCATAAGTCATGCTGGATTGGCAGCATGGCCAATGTATTCAACCTTTTTTGGCATGTGAATGTCTATAACTCTAAGCTTGGAAAAGAAACCATAAACCCAGACTTGGACCATACACCCACTCCACTGAATAGCAGGCAAGTGATTGCTTTACAAACCACTGATTCCTTCCAAACCATTCATGGTTGAGTTTGAGATTTCCAACTTGTTGTGTAATGTTTATGGCCAATGAGCACCAATATGTTATCTATAATTTCTCTTCATTATGACAAGGATAGAAAAGGATTTGCCAGTAGCTCGACTTGATTCATGATGACTGCTAACTAAGACTTTGAAAGTAAGACGTTGACATGATCAGTCCAATCAAAGCTATGGTAGATGTGATTTGATGCCATTTTATCTGTGGCCAATGACATTGAGCCTTCTTGGATGGGCACTTCTAATGTAAATCTATGGCAGCGTCCAAGGGGCTTGAATTTTTGAGCTCTCCCCATAGATTTGGCGGTGACTTGGTGTCCCCATGAGTAACAGAACACTGAGCCAATCACGGCGGAACACTAAGCCAATCACCCTATTCCCTGGCTGTCCCACCACCACAGAATGCACTTTTGGCTGAAACACCTGCATTTTGGAGCTGCCTTAAGAAAGCAAAAAAGAGACCATAATATTTGTATGCGGTTTTATTAACTAAGTTACTATAAAAAATATTTTTGTTTGCAAATTGAAATAACATGCAAAAAGAGGCAACAGTTTTTTTTGAAGTTATTTTTTGCTAATTTGATGAGCAAATTGTTACATTCCAAACATATAATTTTTTTTAAAGAATCTTGGGAGTAATGGAAGAGGGATTTGGCATGCTCCGTAGCCTGAGGGGAAGCAAATTCAATTGTGTTGACTTTCATGCTCATTCATTCTTTCTCTCTCTATAGGGCTCTCTTTCTCTCTCACGCATGCACACAAAATAATTAATCAAATAAAAAAATCCAGAGAGGGCACTTTCTCTTAGAAGGGCAGGTGCTCGGGCACTGGTTGATTCCCATCTACATGTCAGAAGTTTAGTATTTTGATCCCATATTCCTAGCACGCAATGACTACATCAAGCTTGGCACTCTACAAACTTGTTGGATGCATATGCAGTTTTTTGTGTTTCAGATTATGTTGTGTCAAATAGAAATGAATGGTAAATAATGATTTGTGTCATTTTGGAGTCACTTTTAATTTGTAAATAAGAATATATTTCTGAACACTTCTACATGAATGTGGATGCTACCATGTGTCATGTCTTTGGCATTATTAAAAGTGAAGACTTATTTTATCAAATCAATTATCTGTAACTTATTACATGATTAATCTAATCATGTAAATGTAATTAATGTAATTAATTAGGAAGTCGGCACCACGGAAAATCTTCAGATTACAAAGTTATAATTTTCCGAATATAACTCTTCAGATATTTTAATATCTGATCAATTAGTCTTCTATTAATGAATTCTTTATCTTACGTCAGTCTTATTTCAAACGTCGTAGAATTCTTGGTTATCTGCACAAACCCAGCCTAAACCATGAATCATCCATAGAGCAATTGGCTTAATCTTTTATTTACTAACTAACTAATCACAGAAGTGCATAAACAAACAGTAGCTATTGGTTACTAACAATGATAGGGAAGATCCCCTAGTGGGCTAAGCCGATCTGACGGCTTGGTGGACAACGGAAAGTGGGTGTGGACTGAGAAAGAAGCGGGAAAGACAAAAGGGATCATTACACAGTTCAATTATATTAATTGAAATGCTAATCCTTTGCGCATGAACGCTCACTCATTCGGGAATAATTGCATTCAATGTATATTTACGCCCATGTGTTGTGATCTTCTCTGTTGGAATCTGGTCCGTCTGCTGGAGAGTTCATCCGAGTCTCTTTCTGTTTCCCTGAAGATCAGTCTTTCATGTTTAGAGTGGATACTTCAGAGTACCATCCAGAAATGTTCTCATAGAATAGATGTTTTGGCGGTTGTCAGTATTCTCGTCCCAGGTTTACATAATTTCTAGCTGCAGACTAGTATCCAAGATTTGCTCTTATTTTGTGGGGATCGATAGTCTCAGAGTTGAACTATTTCCAGCTGTGTTGCCAATGCTCCACGTGGTATGGTTAGAAATTCAATAACTATTCGCAATCACAGCTCACGCTGTGGCTTTGCTTAGTCTTGGTACTCAAACCTGGGCCTTCTCAGCTTACACCAAGGTATGCGTGGTCTGAAAAGGATTTCCTCAGGAGTTTTTTAAAATTCATAATAGAAACGGCGGTTCCATGGTGCCAGATCATGTCTGTGTTCATGGGGACGGGCCAATGACTTAGTTAAACTTTAAAGGGAATACAATTCTCTCACGTTAAACCTTTAATATCACATTTCACAAATAGTTTAATCTTTACTCATTCATTTTATACAATAATTAGATGTAAACCTCATAATGGAGGCACCTGTATAAACAGAGTTACGGTAATGTGGCTGTATTGTCTTTCATGAGGTCACAAACATGAAACAAAACGGACCGGGTCGTAGCTGGCTTCTCCACCGACCATTTACACATTCTCCAAAATGATGGATATTGTTCAGTTCTCAAATTCTGTGATGTAGTAGAAGTTCCTTTGTTCTACTGTGAAACTCGCTGCATGGCCAGGGAGAACCTCTTTACGTAATTTATGACGTGGGGGTTAAATTGTAAACCTGCCCTCCCCAATAGGGGAAGGGGTTGTTCACACCTCTGCTAGGCAATTCACTGAAAGGGCTAGCGTCATGACACATGATTACGGATAATCTGTTACACATACGCCGGGAGTCAGAAAGCAGGTGCAGATGGTGAGTTTTTACTATGGAACAGATGCAAAAGAACCAACATGAGAAGTCTACTGAACGAGAGATGATAACATCTAAAGACTGATTAACACAGAGGGCTAAATAAAGGGCAAGTAATCAGGGAAGTGATTAAGTCCAGGTGTGCCTAATGGTTGCCAGGTGTGCGTAATGATGGGTTGACATGAGCTGTGGTTAGTAAACTGGCGATGTGGATGTGACAATCATGAATGAATTGTGAATAATGAGTGACAAAGTTATAGAAGCATAAATATCATACCCCCGCAAAATTCTAACCTCCCTGTTATTGGTGATGTTGAGAGGTTAGCATGTTTTGGGGGTATGATCTTATGACACCTTCAAATGGGTGGACTTCAAGATGGCGCCGACGGAGATGGTCACTTCGAGTTCTTAGGAAACTATACAGTATTATAAAAACATTTAATGTATTATTTCTTACATTGTTACCCCAGGAAATCTTATAACATACAGCTGGGAAGAACTATTGGATATAAGAGCAACGTCAACCAACATTACGACCAGGAATACAACTTTCCCGAAGCGGATCCTCTGTTCGGAACCACCACCCAGGACAATGGATCTAATCCCAGTAGCTGACCCAAAACAACGGCGCCGCAGACCGAGTGGCCACCTGGTCAGGCTCCGTAGATGTGCACATCTCCCCTGCTCCCGAGTATACTACTCGCCAATGTCCAGTCTCTTGACAACAAGGTAGATGAAATTTGAGCAAGGGTTGCCTACCAGAGAGACATCAGCTTGTAACATTCTCTGTTTCACGGAAACATGACTCTCTCGGGATATGTTGTCGGAATCGGTTCAGCCACCTGGCTTCTCCATGCATCATGCTGACAGAGCGAAACTCCTCTCTGGGAAGAGGAAGGGCGGGGTGTATGCTTCATGATTAACGACTAATGGTGTAATCATAACAACATACAGGAGCTCAAGTCCTTCTGCTCACCCGACCTAAAATTCCTTACAATCAAATGCTGGCCATTTTACCTACCAAGAGAATTCTTACTCATTCTTACCTCCCTCAATGTCAACAAAACATAGGTGATTGTGGACTTCAGGAAACAGCAGAGGGAGCACCCCCCTATCCACATCGAAGGGACAGCAGTGGAGAAGGTGGAAAGTTTTAAGTTCCTCTGCGTACACATCACGGGCAAACTGAAATGGTCCACCCACACAGACAGTGTGGTGAAGAAGGCGCAACAGCACCTCTTCAACCTCAGGAAGCTGAAGAAATTTGGCTTGTCACCCAAAACCCTGACAAACTTTTACAGATGAACAAACGAGAGCATCCTGTCGGGCTGTATCACCGCCTGCTACGGCAAACTACCTGTCCTCCATGACACCTACAGCACCCCATGTCACAGTAAGGCCAAAAGGTTTAAGAACAACAACCACCCGAGCCACTGCCTGTTCACACTGCTAACATCCAGAAGACGAGGTCAGTACAGGTGCATCAAAGCTGGGACTGAGAGACAGAAGCTGTTTTTCAATCTCAAGGCCATCAGACTGCTCAACAGCGATCACTAACTCAGAGAGGCTGCTGCCTACATTGAGACCTAATCTCTGACCACTTTAAAATAGATCACGAGTTACTTTAAACAATGCAACTTTAAATAAAGCCACTTAAATAATGTTTACATATCTTTACATAACTTATTATTCATATCAAATGCATATACTGTGTTTTATACCATCTACTGCACCTTGCCTATGCCGCTCGGCCATCGCTCATCCATATGTTTATATTTATATTCTCATTCACCCCTTTAGATTTGTGTGTATTAAGTAGTTGTTGGGGAATTGTTAGATATTACTGCACTGTTGGAACTAGAAGCACAAGCATTTTGCTACATTTGCATTAACATCTGCTAACCATGTGTATGTGACCAATAAAATTTGATTTGACACAAAATGCTTTCATTTCTAAATGGTAAAATGGATATGTATGAGAATACCCCTAAATAAAAGGTGACATTCTGTACTGTTGCCTCAAACATTTTGATCTCAAATCCAACATGCTGGTGGAGTATGGAGCCAGATTACACATTTTTAGCAAAAGCTAGGACTGCTGCTAGCAGTTGTATTCTTTTAGCATTTTTTTCTCAATATTCCTTGCTCGCTCGGCCTGTGTCGCTCGCTCGGCCTGTGTCGCTCGCTCGGCCTGTGTGTGTGTGTCTGTCTCCCTCTGTCAGTCTGTTCTTATCCCCTCGGTTATTGTTCTCCCTGACATGATAGTTTAATTAATCAGGCGTAGTCCATCTCATCCTTATGAAGAGCCTGACACACACACACACACACACACACACACACACACAGATGGATGAGAGACTCAGCATCTAAAAGCAATACGGTCTCATCACCACTACTCATTTAGACAGACAAATGTGTCCCGATGAATGTTGTCTACAGAGTTGAGTACCATTGTGTCATAAGTACATAGCACAGTCTTTTGTCTGGGTAATTTGCTGTTTCAAGTTCACACTCCTGTTTTGTGGACTGTTGGACTGTTGTATAAGAATCTGCATATATACTGGACATACTCATGCATTATTCAACTCTGCTTTGTTGTCAATGACAGTCTTCCATAGCTGATGTTTGAGTTAGCGTTTAGCATGCTATAGAATACTGTCACAACATGGCAGCTTTGCCTTGCTAAAGGTCAGAATAGAGATGTCAGGCCAGGGACTAAATGCATCTACACACTTCATACTGAATGGCAGTAGAAGGTGCCTGTTGTATTCGTGAACTAGAGTGAATCTGTTTCTGGGTAATACAGGTCCTGACCAGGCCCCTCTCTGCTCTCTTTCTCCCGCCCTCTACCCCTCTTTTCCCCCCCAGTGTAATTGGACCAGTAGGAGCGGTGAAGCAGGAGACTCCATTAGCAGCTAAATGGACTTTGCTCTGTTCATCCTTGCTTTCTTTTCTGTTAATCTCTGCTTTATTTTGTGTTCATCTCGGCACGGTTGTGTGTGGAGGTAGTGGAGCAGGGCGAATTGAGAAAGAGACGGGCTTGTGGGGTCTGAGTGGCTGAGATTTGACTGGCTAGTTGTTACAGACTATAGCATTGCCTATAGTCCATCTGATGCCCCACTCTGAACAGCTGAAACAACCTCAAGCTACTAGACAGGCTAATATGCTACTAGAACTCAAACTATCTGTATACATGCGGTAAAGAGATCAATCGAACTCGACCAAAACGATACATTTCATCTATTGGTTGTGTTTTTCACACTATGTTGAGAAAAAAATCTGAGTATAATGCTTGTATGGATGTCAACCCCAGTACATGTTCATGTCATCACCAATAAACTCCATTACACTTCAAAACGACCACCGATTACTGTATGCTAGCTATGCTACCAGTTTATACGAACAGGAGTTAGCATTTAGCAGTTACTTCTAAACCTGAAAAGGGACAACTTCTGAATGTTATGCTGCGAAAACAGCCAAATATATTTAAAATCGGACTGTAGTAGCCACATTGTGGTCCTGTTACAATACGTAAATCGTGACGAATATCCTCTTTGGCGCACATTCAACAAATCTGGTCTAACAATCTGGCATCTGTCTATCCCCCACGGTCTGCGGTCCATTGACCTTTTTACCACATCTATTAAACATGGCAGCATGGATTTGATAGAACCCATGATGGTACATAATACTGATGAACTGGTTGAGCTCGGCCGACCAAGGTTTGTCCCAAATGGCACCGTATTCTCTATGTAGTGCACGGCAGTTTACCAGACCTCATTAGGCGCTAGTCAAAAGTAGTGCACTATGTAGGGAATAGGATGCCATTTGGGATGCAGACGTAATTGACAAGTCACTTTTGCAGTGCTGGTGCTGTGATATGTGTGTTACTGTTTGAGGCTAGCCGATTTAAAGCGGAAGACGTCTACTCTCTGTCCTATTAGCATATCACCTCTGACTGCACAGTCACTCACTCCTCTGAAGTCACTCGCTGTAAGCGCTCTACTCATCCCCTGATCTGCCTTTATGGGCTTCTTTCCCATCTACGCCTTTCATGACTTCACTTTTCATCGATTCTCTCTCCCCTGTGAGTGCTTCCCCCTCACCCATGGTCTCTCATCACCCATCTCTTTCTCTCGTGATATCTGCAGCAGAGGTTGCAGGCATGACAGAGTAGAGTAGTCTCTGGAGGTTGCAGGAAGGCATTGTGTTCTTCATCAGTACCTGGATGATAATCCAAGCCCACCCTGTTTGTTTGGGCCAGGGCCCAAAAGTTGTGCACTATGTAGGGAATAGGGTGCAATTTGGAATGCAAACAGTGTCGCTATGTGAGATTGCGAGCCAGTGAGGGAACAACTGGATTGTCTGTGTTGTGGTGATCCTGTTTGTTCTCGTGTTGCCTGATCATCTTTATCACATTAGTTGACAATATCAATACTCAATCACTACTTTCATTTCAGTTCTACAGGGACCATTTTAGCCAGTGCCGTTGTGGGACTAACCAGAGTCATTGACACAGTGTAGGTTTGTACAGTGCACAACTTGGTTTGTACAGTGCACAACTTGGATGCTGTTGAACTAAGGTGCACTATGCTACTACTTAGACACCATTGAGCAGAGGCATGTGTTGTATGTGTGAACGATTCAACGATTCTCAATGTATTCACCGCTTTTTGTTTCGACAATGAACTTTAATCAGATTAACAAAGAGAGGGACAGCGGAGTTCATTCAAGATTTTATTTCACCTTTATTTAACCAGGTAAGTCAATTGAGAACCAAAACCAGTGAACAGGGCAACACACAATACCACTAAAAATAAATAAAACGCTTTACAGAGGAAAAATAAAATATACATCAAATATACAACAATAAGCAATGTACAGTGGGTCCAAGGCAACACAGCAGGGCTCGCGAGTGGCGCAGCGGTCTAAGACACTGCATCTCAGAGCTAAAGGCGTCACTACAGGCTAAAGGCTTCGGCATAAAGGTGGATGAGGGAGTTTCCAGCAGCATGTGCAACATTATTAATATACACAGCGAGCAGTGGTTGGGACAGCAGGCCCTCGGATTTGACACGTTGTAATAGTTTTCAAACCAGGCTAGACAATTTTCTGAGAACCCTCGACGAGTCTATTGAGCAGGATGCAGTGCCTAACCGATTCCAAGGCTTTAACCAGATCAATAAAAAGATGCAAAATACTCCTTGTTGTCAAAAGCAGATATGATTTAGAACCTTCAGTTTAGCACCCATGGCTAGTTTTGAAGCCAGACTGCATCGCAGAAAGAACACTGTGGGACTCCAGTTGGCGGGTTAAAGATTACTTGGTTGTGTGAAGGAACTCAAAGTCCATACCATTGCTAGGCTAAACTAAAGCCTATATCATAGCATACTTAGGCTAAAGCCCATACCATACACAAACTATATTTACATTTTAGTCATTTATCAGACGCTCTTATACAGACTGAGTTACAGCAGCAATTTGGGTTAAGTGCCTTGCTCAAGGGCACATCGGCAGATTTCTCACCTAGTCGAACAAGCAACATTTTGGTTACTGTCCCAACCGCTAGGCTACCTGCCACCCTGCTCTGCCTCATCCATTACAGGAGATCCCAAATGGCTTAGGAGTGGCTATTGAACATGGAACAGTATTAGCCTTGTGTTTATAAGTCAGTAAGAGACTCTGAATTACAGACCATAGCTAGGCCAAAGCCCATACCAGACCATAGCTAGACTACAGGAAGGTTCAAGACCCTATTATGGAACTGGCCTAGAGGGTGTCTATTGAGCATGTAACAGTATTAGCCCTGTGTGCTAATGGTTGATAAGCACTGTAGCTGATAAGTCATTAAGAAATACGTGTGAGGTAACTATGTGAGTAGGATCAGACATCAGATGTCTACTAGGCCGCTTGATCTTTTTGGTAAATAGGAAAATGTAGAAAAGAGAAGCGGAAACACTCCGGGGCTCAGTTGCAATACATGTAATAGATACCTGGTATAGTTTTGATAGCTATGCTGCCTTTATCAGGGTTTCATCTGATAGAGGCTGAGTCATTGTTGGAGGCACAAACTGTGCTTACTAGTCGATTTTTAAGATGATCATAGCAGGTAGGTGGGTTGGTTAATTCGTGTACCTACCTGTTCTGCATATTCCGCTTCTGCACAGTCATTGGTTTGGTTTCCACCGCTGCAGCCTGTTATGTGTGGTTGTCGGGGGTGTGTCTGTCCTTCTTGACTCTGCAGCCTGCGTTCTGCAGGCAGATGCCTCCTTTAAGCATAAGGTACTGCAGATATCACGACATTGCACAATGGATGTTTAAATTATATAAGGAGTTTAGCTCAATACATAAAACAGTAGGCAGCAGCAAACCTAGCAGCATCCTCCTCCCAGCCGTATGTCTTATCTCTAGCTATTTACAGTGGCATGCATTTCCCTGGTTGTCAGCAGGATAATACTGTAATAATGCTGCAAAGGACACACAGCAGTTAAACTATATTCAATAAGTTATATGAATGATGATAACATGGGCATATACCGCCAGTAATCAAGTAGTTTAATGTATATAGAATATAATTGTAGTTCTTTCAGTCAACTCAGATCTCACTATGGGTCATTGGTTAAGCCTCATTCAAGCACTTCTAACAGGCCAATCTATATAACACCCTGCAATGCCCTGGTTTCTTCATTCTTTGCCTCTTCACAAGTCTATTTGGTTACTGGCTCGTTAAGTAGCTTTCTTCGGAAAACTAGCTCTTAAATGTTCATTTCGGTGTGGATTTGATATTTCACTAGGATCACCATTCGCTGTTGCAAAACACCCGCTACCCTTCCTGGGAGATGCCACCCACCACGGAGCGTTGAGTGAGTTTTCAGGAATTCTGTTAACTTCAGCTTCACTTTACCGATTTGAAGTGAGCTTGTTACTTTTTGTAGTCGGCTAGCTACAGTTCACCTGTTGCCTACATGCAATTAGCATTGATAGCTCGCTAGCCACTGCTTTAGCATCCCGCCTATAGCAGGTTTCCATTAGCTTTGGTTACTTTTACCTGTGGTCTCTAGCTCACCATCGGTTCCCACCGTTCAGAGTTAACTGAACATTCCCATGTCTTTGTTAGCTAGTGGGCTAATGGCACCCCCATTCAGTTTGTTTGGCTAACACGAGCGGTGCCGTTTTTTTCCAAGTGTTACACCACCATTGAAGCACCATCCCTTTTTAAAATTATCCTGTAAAAGATGACCTAGCTGTGTGTTTCTACCTCGAGTTCTTGGTTTACAAACCGAGTCACTACTCGGTATTTGACGCGATGGCTAGCTAGCATCTTTGTTAGCTCTACTTTCACTACACCGAAAGTATAAAGACTGTATTTATTTCCCACCACCCTGGTAAATAAAGCTGTCTGTTTCTGCTTACCTGGCTCAAGATCACGTTACCCCGTGTGTCTCACAACTTTGCGTTGTAGTAGCAGGGTGTTGAGTAGCTAGCTAGCCGGGATACAATTTTTCCATTTGCTTTCGTCTTTTTTACCTCCCCAATTTCGTGTTATCCAATTGGTAGTTAGTCTTGTCCCATCACTGCAACTCCCGTATGGACTCGGGAGAGGCGAAGATCAAGAGCTGTGCGTCCTCCAAACATGACCCCACCAAGCCGCACTGCTGCATGACACAATGACACAGCCAGCCGCACCAATGTGTCGTGGGAAACACCAGACACCTGGCGACCATGTGTCAGCGTGCATGCGCCTGGCCCTCCACAGTAGTCGCTTGATGGGTCAAGGACTTCCCAGCCGGCCAAGCCCTCCCCTATCCCGGACCACGCTGGACCAATTGTGCGCCGCCTCATGGGTCTCCCGGTCACAGCCGGCTGTGACCCAGCCTGGATTCGAACCAGGATCTGTAGTGACACAGCTAGCACTGCCTTAGACTGCTGCGCCACTCGGGAGGCCCCATCTAAACGGGATGTCGACAGGCTTACCAGCCAAGTTGTCGACAGGCTGTAATACAGCGTGCTCTCTCTCATAGAGGGGGAGAGCGGGACGTCGGCTGTTTTATGGCGGTCATAATATACATTGCCTCTATGCTCTGTCGTGTTCGAGATTGGAATGTAAACTGTGGAACACAGAGAGACCCTTGGACTTCAAAAGTTTGAATAATTAAACAATATTTCTATTTTTGAGAATGTGGGAGTGGTCCGTGGACAGTCATGTCGAGTGTGTTTCATTTGGTGATCTCATGAAGGACAGAACACTCATTACGGTGTCTTTTGGTTGGGTACACTTCTTTAATTATGGGGTTCACATCTAAATATTGTGAAATGTATATGATTAAACGTGAGACTATTTGTGAAAAGATGTGATGTTAACCCATACTTTCTCATTTAGAAGGTTTTCATATAAAGTTAACCAAGTGAGCATAGACATTATGTCGGAGTCAAGGATCGCCATTTTCTCAGTGAGTATAAAACCCACTCCTGTCGAAATGTACATTAGACCAGAAAATATGGAGCTGTTGCTACATGTTGGAATGGTTAAGAAAACTACAAACTGAAGTCAAACAACGCCGGGACGGAGTCCCTACGTTGAAATGGCTACAACTCTATAGGCCCAGGAGACCAGACTGTGTGTAGTGTTGGCTACACGGCTGGAAATGGTTCAACTCTGAGACTATCGATCACTACAGAAGAAGAGCAAATCCTAGACGTATAATTACTAGTCTGCACCTGGAAGTTACTAAGCCTAGTACTAGAATACCGACAACCGCGGAAGAATCTATTCTATGCAACGGCCATCTGTACGCCTGACGTTTCCAGTACAACAGACACTATCCAGAGCTGCTGAGAAGGCTACAACCATGAAATACATTGTGACTTCTGGGGATGTTAACCAGAGAATCTCTGATGAACTGACTCTCCAGCAGACGGACCGGTGATTCCAACAGAGGAGACGACATGCGGTCGTAAATATATACCTTGCAATTATTTTCGAATGAGCGGCCGTTCATGTGCAAAGGATTAGCATTTCAATGAATATAATTATCAACAGTGTGTAGTGAATCCATTTTGTCTTTCTCGTTCTTTCTGTCCCCACCCCTTTCCATTGTCTACCAAGCCGTCATACTGCTTTAGCCCACTAGGGACTTAACTTGATTTGGTTTGTTAGGTTTAATTATTTATTTACTAACTGTGTATATCGTTGATTCATTATGGAGACTAGGGTTTGTGCATATATCCAAGGGTTTGCGACATTCAGAAATGAGACTGAGATAATGATATATTAATATGAGACTAATCGATAAGATATGAAAATATCTGAAGTCGATTCGGGAAATAGAAACATGTCGTAAACATTTTCCCGGGGTGCCCCGACTTCCTAGTTAATGAAAGTTTACATGATTTAGTTTAATCACGTATTAATAATTACACAGAGAAATGATTTGATAAAATAAGTCTTCACATTTTAATGATGGTCACAGACACGACACTTGCAAAGCTTGTCCTGTCAATTGTGGGCATGATTCCTATCGGCCTTGTGCTACTCGTTGACCATGCTAGCTGTGTGCAATGCGCTAAGCTTGGCCCTGGTGTCATTAAATGTTGAGTACAGTACATGCGCACATCCATTAGTTCACAACGCTTGGAGAATGTGTTTACTTCTGAACAATGTTTCCTTTATTATCACCATTTCCTGCCATAATGTTCCTGTCATAACCTTGTTTAGTTCTAAACTGTTTGTGTGTGTCTATATGACCCAGTGGGAAGTAGGGCAGCTAGCTAGAGGAGAATATTGATCAGTCACAAACAGAACTAACTGTTCCACAGCCTGAATGCATACAGTATAGGGAAAAAACTGTAATCTTCCCCCCCTCTGGCTCTGTATGGATTGCATTTGGGTTGTGTCAGGACAGCAGTGAAATCAACAGTAGCATGAGGCATGGTGACGTTGGGGTCAATAGTGCAGTGTCCCTGTGACCTGTAGGGTCTGTGTTGATAAACAGATGGACCCTGTGTGTGTATGAGTACATGGGCTTTCCATGTCTGCCGGCGTTAATAGATCAGCCAATCACAATCTCTGAATGTCCCCACCTACCGATGGTCAAATCAGCTTTCTTGTGTGTTTTAAACTGATGACTACATACTATACAGTACATAACGCTACCATGTGTTTATTTTTATTGATGTATGCATGGATAGTGCCGTCTTGCACTAACTACTGATCCTCGTCAGTCAGTCGTTGGCGTGTTAAGTTCTGTACAGAATGTGAACAATAAACAACAGTGCACCAGCAGCAGGTCTCTGTGTGTGAATGGACCCATTGTTCTGCTGGTATAATCTCATGCAGTACTTTTCCTTCCCCCGGCTCTTTAAGCCTAGATGTGAGGTAAATGTATTTATCTGCTTGCATACACACTGAACACTGCCTCGGACTAGTACAGGGGTCCTGAGGTTCTGTAGGGAGACCTCATGGGAGGGGAGTGGTGTATGGCTTCAACGTACTTGGTTGGTAGATTCCAGGCTGTTTTAGGGACTCTACAAGGCTCCATCTCTAACTCTGCAGACTGCAAAGCCTCTTGTGTTTGTGCTATAGGATCCAACTGTGACCAGCTCAAAGCAGACCAGACCCACATTCTCTGACCTGGAGTTTTGATCAGCTGTGAGGTTGTTTGTTTGGTACACCATGTACTGACCTGTCGCTGTGTGAAGCTAGGCTATAAACTTGACACCTAGACAGGCTGACTGGGAGCTGTATTTGAGTGCAGGGAGATTCTGAGTTGATTGGGGTCAGGTCCGTTAGGCAGTAACCTTCCACTGAATCCCGACTTCAGCGAAGTTTGGGCCTGTATCAGAGTGCTGGCGGGTATTTTCTTAGGTGTGTCGAGTTGGGTTGCTTCTGGTTTTGGTCAATACCATAGCCCGGTTGGAGAGTGGGATCCTGCGGTGTCAGTCAATATCCTAACACAGCAGGGTGCTGGCTGTGTATGTGAGGTGAGCGGGTTGGTTCAGTGAGTCTGGGGGGGGGTCAGAGGAGATGGAGGACTGCAGCGGCCTAGATTAAATCTCGCAAGAGCAACCTCAGTAAGTTAACATGACCTATCTGTTTATAAGACCTCTGTCTCCCTCAACGTCAGTAGGTTCATATGACCCATTTGTCTGTCTCGATAGCCACAGAATATTTTACCTGTCTTTTCTGGGTAACCGTCTCCTAGCTATCTGACCTGTCTCTGTCTCTGTAGATGTCAGTTTATTGCTTAGACCAGCAGCTCTGGGGTGTGAGGCACAGCACTCTAACTGGAGGGCTCAGCTTCCCCACTGTGTGTGGATGAGTGGGATATGGATTCATAGGAGATTGCACTCAAACAGCAAATCAGTTTCTTCTCAGCTGGTTAGTGAAGGGAACAGGAGAGACACTCTGGCATGTTACAGAATGTCTTCGCTATTTAAGGACACTTGAACCACAAACATGACATTTGTGCATGACTCTGTGCCTGGGTTTAAGGCCTTGTACTGGGGTTCGTTGTGGCCAGAGAAGGAAGTGAAACAGACACGCTCTGTTACTGTGCCTTGGTGACCCAGGGTAAACTGCACTCATGATTCTAAAGCTTAAGTGTTTGCGAAGCACACTAGTGCATCTGTTCTCTCTGCTTGGAGCACAGGTGTGCTTTCCATTGTATTCATAGCTCTATTTAATTATCACTTCTGTATAAAATGTATTTTAAAGAGTATTTCCAGGCACTAGCATTTTGTCCCATCCTAAATTGGTTTAGACATGATTCTTCCGCTCCCTGGGCTGGGTATAAAGACATATGGTGTCTCCTATTACCCTGGAAGAGGTGGTCTTTACTGATATATCCCTTAACCAATGTAAACTACGCCTTGTTCCAATTATTGCTCTCACAATTTCTATTTGGCGCAAAATTGAAGGACAATGTAACTGGGAATCAAAATGGCATGCTATGCTCCAATATTTCACAATAATGCCTTGCGAACTGGAGGGCAGCCTCCAGTTGGAATCTGTACCCTTTGCCGAAATCATGGACACAATGATTTTAGAACATTCCAAGATTTTAAAGACTCATATACACGGAGTATACCAAACATTAGGAACACCTTCCTAATATTGCATTGTACCCCCTCTCCTTTTGCCCTAAGAACAGCCTCAATTCGTGCATGGAAAATGTGTCAAAAGTGTTCCCCAGGGATGCTGGCCCATGTTGACTCCAGTGCTTCCTACAGTTGTCAAGTTGGCTGGATGTCCTTTGGGTGGTGGACCATTTTTGATACACACGGGCAACTGTTGAGTGTGGAAAAACCCAGCAGTGTTGCAGTTCTTGACACAAGCCGGTGAGCCTGGCACGTAAATATTTTGTCTTGTCCATTCACCCTCTGAATGGCACACATGCACAATCCATGTCTCAATTGTCTTGAGACTTTAATCGATCTCCTCCCCTTCATCTACACTGATTGAAGTGGATTTAACGAGAGACCTCAGTAAGGGATCATAGGTTTCACCCGGATTCACCTGGTCAGTCTGTCATGGAAAGAGCAGGTGTTCACAATGTTTCTCAGTGTTTTTTTTCTCCTATTTTTAAAATTTAGGGAAACCCAACTACCGAACCATCCAATGATGGGATTTATAAATAAATTCTCTGTCCTCCCGAAAGGATTGATCTCTAATATATAAACAACGTTTGGAAAGCTTATATTCTGAGCTAGCCATTTTAAAAAGTATGGTCCACAGATCTAAGTGAATCTGAACAACCCTTTAACTGGAACAGAATATGGAAAAATATAGTCTTGACATCCCGTAATCCAAACCATCAATTTAAACATTTTAATTTTGTTCACAGACTGGTGTTTTAAATACAAGGAAATGTTTTACAATGAAATTTGACCCAACTGTTTACTGTTCCACCTAAATCAGGTAGGCACATTCCTTCATATAATGTGGGAGTGCACTACAGTTAAATGCTTCTGGGACAAAGTTACAAAATTCATTCTGAGGTGCATGAACATAAATATTCAATGCGTTGCATCTACTATGTTACTAAACTTCAGTAGCTCCATGAATCTTTCAATCAGACTTACTACTGGCAGGCAGCACTGCCTCAAAAAATGTTTGACACTTCGATGGCAATCGCCCCAGTCACTGTTAGAACATTTAGAATGATTGACAATGAGAGTGAATGATGCTGGTCAAGTAGCAATTGAGGCCTGGACAGTTGTGATAAATAAAAAAGGTTCAATCATTTTTTTTTAACTAGGCAAGTCAGTTAAGAACAAATTCTTATTTACAGTGACGGCCTACCCCGGCCAAACCTGGAAGACGCTGGGCCAATTGTGCGCTGCCCTATGGGACTCCCAATCATGACCAGATGTGATACAGCTTGGATTCGAACCAGGGACTACAGTGACGCCTCTTGCACTGAGCTGCAGTGCCTTAGACCGCTGCGCCCCTCAGGCGCCTCCCGAGCCCCCCAAATATACTTGGCTCCGTAAAGAATAATCTCAGCTAAACAATAAAGCCCAGCATATTTTTACATTTTATTTTGAACTTGTTTCAGGCCCACAAGGAAGGGGTGGAATGGGGAGAGTGGATGTAAAAGCATCCTCGGTTGATCTACCCTAGATGTTTAGGGGGGTAAAGGGGGTGGGGGCTTAGGGCAGGCAGGCCCAGTGTTGGGTCCAACTCGTTGACCTGCTGACGGGATGAAGAGTGACAGAGTAACTGGCTCTGCCTGATTACTCCAGTCATTCAATACCCATTACACAAGCATGGGGAGAGGGACGGAGGCCTTTCTGTTACATTACCCAGCATGCTTCTCTCTTATTACCTAGCCTGCCTCTCTGTCCTGTCAGCTGATGTCTAATAGGGTTACAGGCATTCTCTGGCACTTAGCACGAGGTCACAACTAAGCTACTTATACCACGCAGGGCTCTAGTCGAGACTAACTTTTTCCACGGGTGGCACTGGTGCAACTAACTTTCAGTTGATGGCCACAGCACATGATTTGGTTGCACCAATTTTTACCGGACCGGTGTCCCATAATGTCAGCTCTGGGATTCTATCCAGCAAACTTTCGGTTACTGTCCCAACGTTCTTAACCGTTACGCTACCTGCCGACCCTATAGTGACCTACCCTCCATCCACACATGCTTATACTGAACAAAATATAAACGCAACATGTAAAGTGTTGGTCCCATGTTTCATGAGCTGAAATAAAAGATCCCAGAAATGTTCCATATGCACAAAAAGGTTATTTTTCTCAAATGTGGTGCACAAATGTGTTTATGTCCCTGTTATTGAGCATTTCTCCTTTTGCCAAGATAATCCATACACCTGACCGGTGTGGCATATCAAGAAGCTGATTAAACAGCATGTGCTGGGGACATTAAAAGGCCACTCTAAAATGTGCATTTTTTGTCACACAGCACAATGCCACAGATGTCTCAAGTTTTGAGGGAGCGTACAATTGGCTTGCTGACTGCAGGAATGTCCACCGGAGCTGTTGTCAGAGACTGTAATGTTAATTTCTCTACTATAAGCTGGCTCCAATACTGTTTTTAGAGAATTTGGCAGTATGTCTAACCTGCCTTACCACCACAGACCTCGTGTAACTATGCCAGCCCAGGACCTGTGGTGTCGTCTGAGACCAGCCACCCGGACAGCTGATGAAACTGTGGGTTTGCACAACCGAAGAATTTATGCACAAACTGTCAATCGTCTCAGGGAAGCTCATCTGCATGTTCATCACCAGGAAATTGACCCGACTGCAGTCGACGTCGTAACCGACTTCAGTGGCCAAATGGTCACCTTCAATGGCCACTGGCATGCTGGAGAAGTGTGCTCTTCACAGATAGTTTCAAATGTGCTGGGAAGATGGCAGCCGGCTTATATGGCGTTGTGTGGGCAAGTGGTTTGCTGATGTGAACAGAGTGCCCCATGGTGGAGTTATGGTATGGGCAGGCATAAGCTACAGACAGTGAACGCAATTGCATTTTATCGATGGCAATTTGAATGTCGTGATGAGATTCTGAGGCCCATTGTTGTGCCATTCATCCGCCGCCATCACCTCATGTTTCAGCATGATAATGCACGGCCCCATGTCGCAAGGATCTGTACACAATTCCTGAAGCTGAACATTTCCTAGTTATTCCATGGCCAGACATGTCACCTGTTGAGCAGGTTTGGGATGCTCTGGGTCGACATGTACAACAGCGTGCTCCAGTTCCCACCAATGTCCAGCAACTTCGCATGGCCATTGAAGAGGAGTGGGACAACATTCCACAAGCTACAATCAACAGCCTGATCAACTCTATGCAAAGGAGATGTGTCACGCTGCATGAGGCAAATGGCGGTCACAACCGATGCTGACTGGTTTTCTGATCCACGCCCCTACGTTTAGTTTTAAGGTATCTGTGACCAACAGATCCTTAGTATCTGTATTCCTAGTCATTTCAATTGACTGATTGTCCTTATATGAACTGTAACTCTGTAAAATCTTTGAAATTGTGCCTTTTTTTATATTTTTGTAAGTTGACAATCATGTTTCCATTGATTGTTTGGAGTGAAATCTTTGCTCTATCTCAAAGGGTATTATTGTTTGAGGGTTAACCGGTAGAAACGAGAGTGATGGAGAGCGAGAAGAGTGACACTGCGGTAGTATAAATCTCCTATGGTAGATAATTAAGGAGATGGTGGTAGAGGAAACTGAATTATACATGTAGCCCTACAGGTGGGAGTAGCTGCTCTTTTTCTCTCTCAATCTCTTTCGTTCTTTGTCAACCTTTCTCTGCCCCCCCCTCTTCACCGGGGGTGGACATCTACTGATCGGTTTACTTACTTTTTTTGTCTCTCATCCTCTGATTTGTTCTGTTTTGATTTTGACCCCTAGTGTCGCAGTGCTGTTTTGGGATCTGAGGGTGATCCTGGTGACATGTCTGTCTAATCACACTGTACAGGCTAGCATGATTGCTATGTAAGGTTGCTTCAGTACATAGTCGACTCAGAATAAGATGGTACGTTAGTAGCAGCATGTTTTTTTTGGCGCAGCACTATTCAGAGAAAGACTGATCGAAGGCTGTGGAGTAAAGTAATACCATTATCTATATGGGGGGGTTCCATTAATATGTGTGTAGCTTCTAGCATGAAGTCAACCACTGAGTTATGACTGGTGTGTGACAGGACGTTGTACCGTAGTAGTTGTATGGAGACGAGTGTTGTGATGTGGGTAGTCATTTATAATGGATGTTAGTTCCACAGGCTGTGGAGCTGTGTTTCTTTACTGTAATTGACATTCCCATAGACAATAAGTACCATGAGCGGTGAGCCTACGCACAACAACAGACAGTGGTCTAGTGAAGGGTAAACACTGTTTCTACACCTTTTTTGTTGTTGTTGCTTTTATCCACCTTTTGCTGGAAAAAAAATTGCATTGAAAATATGGGGAGCGTTACTTAACTCACCGCGAATGCCGATCAGCGTTTGGCCACCTATTTTTATCACTGATATTAGTTTTGACAACAGTCACCTCAGCATTGATCTACAGTATGGCAGTGTTTACCCTACCATTCCTTACCATTTGTATAAGGGCGGTGGATCCCCTCACGTAGCTCTGTTGCCCCCGAACAAAGAGTATGGCTTCTATTGTTTTCAACTGACAACTCTGATTCCCAGATGGACTGGATCTTGCTCATCTCGTCGTCTCCTCCAGTACTTTTTTTAAATATATTTTTTTTATATTGCAAATTGATTGTGGCTTCTATAAATGTATTTGTCTGCGTAATTTCCAATCCCCCATATTTTATATGTCCTTGTTTTCCATGAAAACATACATGAAATGAGTTGCAAAATGAATAGGAAATATAGTCAAGACGTTGACAAGGTTATAATGATTTTTAATTGAAAGAATTGTGTCCTTCGAACTTTGCTTTTGTCAAAGAATCCTCCATTTGCAGCAATTACAGCCTTGCAGAAGATTGAAAAAAAAGTGTTATGGACAGACAAATCTAAGTCTGAGGTGCTCGGATCACAAAGAAGAACATTTGTGAGACGCAGAAAAAATGAAAAGATGCTGGAGGAGTGCGTGACGCCCTCTGTCAAGCATGGTGATGGCAATGTGATGGTCTGGGGGTGCTTTGGTGGTGGTAAAATGGGAGATTTGTACAGGGTAAAAGGGATCTTGAAGAAGGAAGGCTATCACTCCATTTTGCAACGCCATGCCATACCCTGTGGACGGCGCTTAATTGGAGCCAATTTCCTCCTACAACAGGACAATGACCCAAAGCACAGCTCCAAACTATGCAGTAACTATTTAGGGAAGAAGCAGTCAGCTGGTATTCTGTCTATAATGGAGTGGCCAGCACAGTCACCGGATCTCAACCCTATTGAGCTGTTGTGGGAGCAGCCTGACCGTATAGTACGTAAGAAGTGCCCATCAAGCCAATCCAACATGTGGGAGGTGCTTCAGGAAGGATGGTGCGAAATCTCTTCAGATTACCTCAACAAATTGACAACTAGACAACTTATTTTGAATCCGGCGTCGTTTTGTGTATCAGTTCATGTTCGTTAACCATGTGCCTCCAGTCTGTGAGAGGAGCTGCCCTCTCTCTCCCAGTATTCATGAGGCTCTGTGGTTGTGTGTGTGCAGGGACAAAAGGTGAGCAGGAACACAGGGCTAAGCTCCGGCATGGGGCTAAGAGGAGGCATGGTCTGCCCAGTCACCCGATGACACCTGACACTACTGGAGTCAGCCAGGCGAGGAGAGAGGGAAGGAGGGAAAGTGGTCAGTAAGAAAAGAAGGGGATGAGAGAGACAAAGAAAAAGTGAGGAAACGAGAAAGAAACAGGACGTTAGTGAAACAATTACCAGAGTCTCCTCTCGTCTGTCAGGTGTGTATTGACTAGTGACCAGCCTCTTAGCACCTCGATCACTCTGTAACCTCTGTGGCTCTGCTCAGGGTACAGGGCAGAGCAGTGAAAGGAGCCAAGTGGGACAATGTAAGAGGATCACAATCTCATCCCGTGATTATCATTCTGTACTGCAGTCTGCAGGGGTTGAAATTGTATCACAGCACAGAAGCTACCAGAGTAACACAGTTATTATTCTGAAACGGCCCCATGTCAAGATGTGACAATGTGATCCGGAACATCTCAAATGTTTTGGGTTTTCATATTTTATTTTTACCAGATTTTGAACAAAGACAAATAGATTCCAGAATACAATTTACATATCTGTCTGTATGTGCATTAACAAAGGGGGTAAAGAAATCTGATGATCGTCATCAAATTTTATTGGTCACATATACATGGTTAGCAGATGTTAATGCGAGTGTAGCGAAATGCTTGTGCTTCTAGTTCCGACTATGCAGTAATATCTAACAAGTAATCGAACAAATTCACAACGACTACCTTATACACACACATGTAAAGGGATGAATAGAATATGTACATATAAATGTATGGATGAGCGATGGCGTGCCCCATAGGCAAGATGCAGTAGATGTTATAGAATACAGTATATACATACGAGTAATGTAGGATATGTAAACATTATTAAAGTGGCGTTATTTAAAGTGACTAGTGATACCTTTTATTAAGTCCATTTATTTAAGTGGCCAGAGATTTGAGTCTGTATGTTGGCAGCAGCCTCTCTGTTAGTGATGGCTGTTTAACAGTGTGGGTGGACCATTTCAGTTTGTCCGTGATGTGTACGCCAAGGAACGGGGTGCTCACCCTGCCGTTTCCTGTAGTCCACGATCATCTCCTTTTTGTTGACCTTGAGTGAGGTTATTTTCCTGACACCACACTCCGAGGGCCCTCACCTCCTCCCTGTAGGCCGTCTCGTCATTGTTGGTAATCAGGCCTACCACTGTTTTGTCATCTGCGAACTTGATGATTGAGTTGGAAGCGTACATGGCCACGCAGTCATGGGTGAACAGGGAGTACAGGAGAGGGCTGAGAATGCACCCTTGTGGGGCCCCAGTGTTGAGGATCAGCAGGGTGGAGATGTTTCCTACCTTCACCACCTGGGGGCGGCCCCTCAGACCCAGGGTCTCGAGCTTAAGGACAAGTTTGGAGGGTACTATGGTGTTAACTGAGCTGTAGTCAGGGAACAGCATTCTTACATAGGTATTCCTCTTGTCCAGATGGGATAGTGCAGTGTGATGGCGATTGCATCGTTAGTGGACCTATTGGGGCGGTAAGCAAATTTGAGTGGGTCTAGGGTGTCAGGTGGGGTGGAGGTGATATGATCCTTGACTAGTCTCTCAAAGCACTTCATGATGACAGAAGTGAGTGCAATGGGGCGATAGTCATTTAGTTCAGTTACCTTAGATTTCTTGGGACAGCCATCTTGAAGAATGGGGACAACAGACTGGGATGGGGATTGTTTGAATATGTCCGTAAACACACCAGCCAGCTGGTCTGCACATGCTCTGAGGACGCGGCTAGGCATGCCTTCTGGGTCGGCAGCCTTGAGGGTTAACACATTTAAATGTTTTACTCACGTTGGCCACGAAGATGGAGAGCCCACAGGCTTTGGTAGCGGGCCGTGTCAGTGGCACTGTATTGTTCTCAACGCGAGCAAAGAAGTTGTTTAATTTGTCTGGGAGCAAGACGTCGATGTCCGCGACTGGGCTGGTTTTCTTTTTGTAATCCGTGATTGACTGTAGACCCTGCCACATTCGTCTCAAGCTTGAGCCATTGAATTGCGATGATACCAGTCGTGTGTGTGTGTTTTTCAGAAGAGGAGTTGAGGAAGCTACGAGAGGAAACCAATGTGGAGAAGATAAAGGAAGAGCTGGAGAGAGAGAGAGGGAAGAGGCTCGACCTCGAACTGAGGATGAACGAGGTGCTAAAATCCAGGTGTGTGATGGAGAGAGTGAGGGGAAAAATGTGTGTCGTCTCATTCTCTAAGTGTTGCTTGCTTAGAGAACACTTAGTTAGTCACTTCACTCTGTCTGTCTGTGCTACCTTCAGTGCTGCAACCCTCCACTCCCTGCCTACCATCCTGCCTACCCCAGTGAGTTGTCCTTTGGTGGGGTGGATCACCCTGGGCTGCAGTGGGTATAAATAGCTGCCCCTGCAGCTTGGTTGGCACATGGCAGGGAATTCCTCAAGGACCTGTGTGTGTGCGTGTGCTCACTGTAGTGTTTGTGTATGTGTCATAACCAAATCACGCGCTTCTATATCAGAGCGCAGAGCATGGCGCAGCAGTTATGTTAGTCTTGGGACGTTCACTTCTGTGTCCCAAAACTATCTTTTTGGTATTTGTTTCATTAGTCCATTGTTGATGTAGTCCCAAACATGTTTTGCATGTCAACAATCAAGTTTAACATGTATAACTTTCAAAATGCAGAAATGCTGCAAATACCAAAATAGCGTTTTTGGGTGGAATTTTCCTTTTAAGTAAAGCTTCGGGTTCACCCAGTCTACTCAGAATGGATTCAGTGGCATTTTAGCTCCTGCCAAAAGGACACCATGTGGAATGTCTCCTTGGCCTTACAGTAAGGTCCACAAGGCCATAGAGGGGGCATGAAGACACATTACACATCAAATAACCAAAATCTTAGGGTGCATAAAGCTCATGAATGTTTGTTTACATAGTGTTGCAAAGACTCACTCTTTCTGTCTTTCTCCTCTCTTTTTCTACACTTCTATCAGTTTGGAAGACTCGCCGCCACAGCCTGCCCGTAAACCCCCGTCTCCAACGCCTGCTGCCAATGGCAAAGACACAGGTAAGCAAGGCAGAAAGTGGACTATGACGTAACACCTATGACTGCTGATTAGTGTACACCAAAAACTGCACCTACCTTTACTGTTTATGGAATTGAAGAGACCGGATTGATACTGCTCACACCTATCCCAGTCCTTCAGATCTGCAAAGACTGAAAAGGATAAGGGAATAATCTGTAGAAAAGTCACTAAAATCAGATGCCAGTTTCGGTATTTAACGTGCTAAGCTTTCAAGCTTTGGGTCAGAAGAAACCTTTGTCAGAAACAGCAGTAACTCTCATAGATCACTGAAATAAAAGGGTTTGTAGGGCCACAGGGCAGCTAGGGACTGAGAGACTGTGGGAAGGTGTTCAGGACTCAGGTTGAAGCCAGTGGGACTGTAGAGCTGAAGGGAAAAGGACAGGAGACAGAACAGGGGGAGGAACTGACTTTTGCTCTGACTCTGAAGGACTGGGATGTGTGTGTTTTACAGTGGGAGTGTGTAGGGATGACTATTCTTGGAAGACTGTAATAACCCTGTGTGGGGGGGGGATTCAGGATGGTGGAGAATCTATTTTCTCCATGGGGGATTTCATATATGTGACTCACCACCAGGATTCGATCTTATGTAGCAAAATTTGAAATGGTGTTTTTTACATTGGATAAAAGTAGAGACTCAGAGCTACAAAATGGTATGTCGTACACTGCATTTTTGAGGAACAATGGGAAAGTAATTCTGCTTTGAAAGTTAATAAACTTGTAAACTCCCTTTTGAGAAAATGGCCGTTGAATGTTTTCATATCGATTGAAGAGCTCTTCTTTGACTTCACCCATTCAGCATTGTTCACACCCTCTTAAGCTTTGGCCCCACCCATCTCGTTTTGCTTTCTGAGCGCACAATTGACGCTCTGTCCAATGATTTGCTTACCTCTGGATAACCTGAAAACAGCCTAACCAGCTCTGCTGGCAATAATTTCATTATGCTTTTTTGCCGAAGTTTACTGACACCGGCCATATTCAACACGTGTTGTACACTTTAGCTTAAGACACGTACAGTTGAAGTCAGAAGTTTACATACACCTTAGCCAAATACATTTAACTCAGTTTTTCACAATTCCTGACATTTAATCCAATTTATTTTAAGAATGTGAAATGTCAGAATGATAGTAGAGAAGGATTTATTTCAGCTTTTATTTCTTTCATCACATTCCCAGTGGGTCAGAAGTTTACATACACTCAATTAGTATTTGGTAGCATGGCCTTTAAATTGTTTAACTTGGGTCAAACGTTTTGGGTAGCCTTCCACAAGCCTCCCACAATAAATTGAGTGAATTCTGACCCATTCCTCCTGACTGAGCTGGTGTACCCGAGTCAGGTTTGTAGGCCTCCTTGCTCACACATGCTTTTTCAGTTCTGCCCACAAATGTTCTATGGGATTGAGGTCAGGGCTTTGTGATGGCCACTCGAATACCTTGACTTTGTTGTCCTTAAGCCATTTTGCCACAACTTTGGAAGTATGCTTGGGGTCATTGTCCATTTGGAAGACCCATTTGCGATCAAGCTTTAACTTCCTGACTGATGTCTGGAGATGTTGCTTCAATATATCCACATCATTTTCCTTCATCATAATGCCATCTATTTTGTGAAGTACACCAGTCCCTCCTGCAGCAAAGTACCCCCACAGCATGATGCTGCCACCCCCGTGCTTCACGGTTGGGATGGTGTTCTTCGGCTTGCAAATCCCCCCCTTTTTCCTCCAAACATAATGATGGTCATTATGGCCAAACAGTTCTATTTTTGTTTCATCAGACCAGAGGACATTTCTCCAAAAAGTACGATCTTTGTCCCCATGTGCAGTTGCAAACCGTAGTCTGGCTTTTTTATGGTGGTTTTGGAGCAGTGGCTTCTTCCTTGCTGAGCGGCCTTTCAGGTTATGTCGATATAGGACTCGTTTTTACTGTGGATATAGATACTTTTGTACCTGTTTCCTCCAGCATTTTTACAAATTGTTCTGGGATTGATTTGCACTTTTCGCACCATAGTACGTTCATCTCTAGGAGACAACGTGTCTCCTTCCTGAGCGGTATGACGGCTGTGTGGTCCCATGGTGTTTATAGTTGCATACTATTGTTTGTACAGATGAACGTGGTACCTTCAGGCATTTGGAAATTGCTCCCAAGGATGAACCAGACTTGTGGAGGTCTACAATTTTTTTTAATGAGGTCTTGGCTGATTTTTATTTGATTTTCCCATGATGTCAAGCAAAGAGGCGCTGAGTTTGAAGGTATGCCTTGAGATACACCTCCAATTGACTAAAATGATGTCAATTAGCCTATCAGAAGGTTCTAAAGCCATGACATCGTTTTCTGGAATTTTTCAAGCTGTATAAAGGCACAGTCAACTTAGTGTATGTAAACTTCTGACCCACTGGAATTGTGATACAGTGAATTATAAGTGAAATAATCTGTCTGTAAACAATTTTTTTTTAAATGACTTGTGTCATGCACGAAGTAATGTCCTAACCGACTTGCCAAAACTATAGTTTGTTAACAAGAAATTTGTAGTGGTTGAAAAAGGAATTTCAATGACTCCAAACTAAGTGTATGTAAACTTCCGACTTCAACTGTAGCTAGCTAGTTAAGTAGGTAAACAATGAACCTAGCTAGGTAAACAATGCGTAAGATCACACACGTCATATAACGAACGAGCCAGCCAGCTAACGTTAGCTAGTTAAACAACAATGAACATAGTGGTTCTTCCTTTAAAAGTTGCGGCATACTGCAGCACAGCTTGCAGGGTGCTGCAGAATTCCATGGCACGTTATTTAAGTCTCAGCCATTGTTGCCAGAATGATGCAATTTACCACAATATGCCACCATCTATCACGAACGACCGCAGCATAAGCTCAACATTTTTATAAGGAAGAACCACTGTACTAACGTTACCCTGCATGAATCTGCTGGGAGCTAACCAACCAGGTTCAATGTTGGCTAGCTAACATTAGGCTCTAACTAGCAAAGCAAACGGCTCTGGGATACGAATAATAACGTCAGCTAGGGAGCCATCCAGCTAATGTTAGCTAGCTAACAGTACACTTTAGCTTAAGACATGTAGCTAGCTTGCTAGGTAAACGTGTAAGATCACACTATCATGCACGATGGAAGCGTCTCCCTGTCACGGATGCCATGCCACTGTTGCCCTAAGTTTGAAGATGTAATCCGGAGACAGGCCATCAAAAAAAATGAATGGCTCTCATGTTAAGTCGTGACTTGTGACATACGCATAGATTCCTGAAACGGAATCACACACACACACACACACACACACACACACACACACACACACACACACACACACACACACAGGCTTGTCCTTAATCCCTTGAGTCAATGCAGAATACACACACACACACCTCAAACTTGGAGATAGGAAGCTAGGAACACAAGCATTTCGCTACAACCCCAATAATATTTGCTACATATGTGTATGTGACCAATAAAATGTTATTTGATGAACAGCTATTCTCATATCAAAACAATGACTTCAAAAACTCTCTCTGTTTCCCCTCACACACAGTTTCCCCATTCATATTAAAACTCTAACCCAGCAGTAAGGACAGGCAGCTTTAATACCAGTGTTTAGTGCAAACCACTTTCTGGGTGCTGAACATCCTCATTAGCAGAGATATTTTAGTGTGCGTGGAGCACAGATTACTGCCAGGCAGCCTGTCTGTCAACAGGCTGGAAGAATACACTGTTTGTGTGCGTGGGTTGGGGGAGAGGAGCTGTTGAAGTATCTCTTGAAAATACATTATTTTAGGGTTCCAGAACCAGTTGTTCGACTAGTAGCTTCAGGTGCTGGTGACACTGGCAAGGGTGTTTATTTTAGGAAATGGGCTAAGTTTTTAATCTAGGCCAGACAGGCCCACAGTGTTAGAGCAGCCTCACCAAATGTAGAATGTGTGTATGTGTGCGTACATGAATTTGTTTCTGTAAGAGAGACACAAGGAGATCAGTGTGTAATTTAGGTTAATGGGTCTTTGGTATTAACTCTAAATTAAACCAGCTTCTTAACTGGGAGATCTATATACCTGTATCTCCTTCTGTACCTGTCTTCATTTCAATAAACAGCTTCAGGTAGTTATAGAAGTTGCCCTTAGGCACAGATCTAGGAACAGAAATGCCAAACCGACAGGGAGGCAACTTCATTGTACTAATTATAAACCTGTGCTGCCTGTAACCTCTCTTCCCGTCTCTCTCTTGTTCTCGCTCTCCCTCTTTCTGTCTTTTGAATGTATGTTTATTTATATTCAGTAACAAGATAAAAGACAAAAGAACATACATGAGTCCTCTTCCAAGTATACAATGACATAAAACACCCACCCAAAAAAAGAAGCCTAATGACAACATGATCTTCAACTCGGCCCCTCCAGACAAAGAGAAGCCGCCACAGGGGGAGACCCTGTACTTGCGGGCGTGGAGGTGGCTCTACGACAGGGTGGGGGTCTACATAGAAGACTTCCGCTTCGTCCCGGAGGAGAACACTGTGGAGGCGGAGGAACCGCTAAGTGCTAAAAGGTACATTGTTGTGTTCCTACGATGTGTTGTCAAAACCATAGAAATAGAATGAATGGGTCCACCCATCATGGAATATTGGTTTTGAATGGCAATGTCTGTTCTTGTAATATTATTTCTACGTACTGAACTAGGTGGTGAAAACAACAGTCACATTGAAAGGCTGTTGTAGTAGTCATTATCTGAACATTGTGTATTTGTTGCACCCCTCATTGCCAGTATGCTACCACTCACAGAAACAGTAGTAGTCTTCTACCCTAACCTTAATGGTAGTGATGGGAATTCTATACAGACACAAGACATCTGGACATTCTGTATACATTGCACATCACTGCATGAGCAACATGACCAGTGTGGTTTTCAGTAGGAAGTAAGCCATTTTAAAACGGTGTGAAACCATGTAACACTCACAGAAACATTAGTGTGATGTTCAGACATTTGATTGGCTGGTAGGCCCTTCCTGTCTGGGTTTAGTAGGAGGTTGTGTAAGGCAGATTAGCCACAGGGAGTGAATACAATGTCTGTGCCCTCTGGTGGTGGTTTGACCACACTACAACTCCCTGCAGCCATTGACTGAGGCTATAAGACATTGCCCTCGGTGCACTGATTTAGGATCAGCTTCACTATCCCCCAATTCTAACCTTTACCATTAGGGGGTAAACTCCTAATGGTGACATATGAGATGCAACTCATATGTCATGCTCCTCTTTACTCCATTTGAAGCAAGCTGGGTTCAGTCTAGGACTTGGCTCATTTTCCTGCTAAGCGCAGATCAGATTGTGACCTTAGGCAGGAGGCTACTGTAAACACACGCATACATACACAGTTTGAAGTGCTCACGGATTGGATAAAAGTTGGCAGCGCAGGTAGAAAGCTCTAGAAATAAAGGATGCACTGTATTGTAGCTGACCTTGTGGAGAATGGAGAGAACAGAGAAATAGATTGAGCTCTTCATTCTTCCCTCCTCGCCGCTGTGTGACTCATGAACAGAATGATCAGTGGGTTGAAGTGTTGCCACCTCCGCTAAGCAGGAAGTATTTCGCTCTTTTAGGAGATGTTTGAGAATTCTGTTCCCCCACGGTGTGGTGTCTGTGTAAAGGGCATGCTAAAGTTCATTACATTTACATTTACATTTAAGTCATTTAGCAGACGCTCTTATCCAGAGCGACTTTCATGTTGTTTCATCTACCATTGTGTGTCCCTCTCTCTCTCTCCAGGCTAACAGAAAACATGAGGCGACTCAGTGAGTATTTATTGATTTTAATACCCACTCAGAACTTTCTGCCATTGAGCTACTGTTGTCAGATATTGTTGTAATGTGACAATAGGTTGATGACTGATTTTTTTTTTCTTTTTTTTTTCTTCCCCAGAGCGAGGAGCCAGACCGGTAACTAACTTCATGAGGAACCTCTCAGCCTTATCCAACTGGCACTCAGTATACACCTCAGCTATTTCCTTCATAGTGAGTACAACTGCTCCTATCTGTCTTTTTAAAGGGATATATGCAAGTTGTGTCCAAATCATCTAAAAGTAACTTCATTGAGCTACACAATTAATTTGAGGAACTTTAGGATGATTTGGACATGAAGTGCGAAAAATGCTAATATCAGTACCATTGACTTGCATTGGAGTTGTGCCACACATGTAATAAGTTAGCATTTGGAAACATGGCCAGGTGTAACGGTCGTCATAGTCGTTCTCCTCCTCAGACGAGGAGGAGCATGGATCGGACCAACACGCAGAGTGGGTAGTGCTCATGATAATTTATTAAATCGAAACTGAACACTAACATGGAACAAAATAACAAAATGAATACAACCGACAACAGTCCCGTGTGGCACGAATACAAACACGGAAACAAACACCCACAAAACACGTGAAACCCAGGCTGCCTAAGTATGATTCTCAATCAGGGACAACGAATGACAGCTGCCTCTGATTGAGAATCATACCAGCCCGAACACAAAAATCCCAACATAGAAAATCAACCATAGACAAACCCACCCAACTCACGCCCTGACCAACTAAAATAAATACCAGACAAAAGAAAACAAGTCAGGAACGTGACACCAGGCAAACAAAACCAAGCATGGATTTCTGTCATACCATGTCCATGGACTGCTTACAGGGTAAGGAAACTAATATGTAATTTGGGTGAACTATCCCTTTAGTGAGCTGTCCTGTATAAGTTTGACTAGTTAAATAAAGGTTAATTAAACATTTAAAAAATGTACTACTGTAAACATTATCTCAAGGCTTTGACACATGCTATTCTATAGAGATATCGACCAAATGTCTAATCTAATGCTTGTCTCTTCAAGTTCCTCTCATTCAATGTCCCAAATCTCCTATATTCAGTAGCGCTTGTCATTTGGAAGACTTGTATATTAAATCTGATTGTGAGAAATATGATGTAGGCTAGGTAGTGTATATAATGATGAATGTCACTTGTGTTTCCTCCTGTCTCAGATATACATGAATGCTGCGTGGCATGGCTGGGCCATCCCCATGTTCCTCTTCTTGGCCATCCTGAGGCTCTCCTTGAATTACCTCATTGCTAAGTAAGACAAGCATACTACACCCACACACAAATTGCCATTTATTGGTGATAATGAGTGATGCAACTACACTGAACTGTACATTCATTTTAATTTATTGATGATGATGATGAGTGATGCAGCTACACTGAACCAGAGTATATGAGTGGAGCTGGAGCGAGTAGTGGAGCGTGCCCATTTTGACTGGAGCGTGGAGCGAAATTCCCAAAGGCTGGAGCATCGGCCTTCTCACCCGCTCCAATTTTGCTCCAGCAGCGCTCATTTCATTAGCTCAGGGCATGCCCACCCTAGCATGCATTTGTAGTTTACTTGTGTGCTGCTATAGCCCCTTGCTTTAGCTACTGAAATGGTATTCACTAAATATTTTCATAAAGAAACTGATAAAACACACAGATGCTAAATCAAGGTGCGCTGATGTAGTGTCCACAACTAAAGAATCATTGTGGAATCTGAAAAGACATGTATCCAAAAAGCATGATGGTGTACTTACTAGGTGCACATGCTAAAAGAAGGGAGTGAGGTGTGTGTGTAACAAAGTGTGTCATTGTAGCAAAGTATTTATAAACAAAACATTTGATCTCTTAAACTTTTTGTTCATTTTCATTCTATTACCTATACAATAGGCCAAAATTGATTTTGAACCAATATTATTTTAATTTTATTTAACATTTATTTAAGTAGGCAAGTCGGTTCTCCATTGTAAATTCTTATTTACAATGACAGCCTACCCCGGCCAAACCCGGACAATGCTGGGCCAATTGTGCGCTGCCCTATGGGACTCCCAATCACGGCCGGAAGTGATGCAGCTTGGATTCGAACCAGAGACTGTAGTGACGTCCAATAGGCCTGGAATATTCCCACGTTCAAGCAGCTTTCCGTTTTGATTGGGTTATTTAGCTTAAAAACCTTTAGGCCTACATATAGAAAAATAAAAAAACAACTATGCATCTCTGCCCAGCCTGGCAAGAGTGGCCAAAAGGGTGTTTAGCATCCCCAGTGGCTCTGCAAGTGTGGAGAGAATATTCTCCGCTGCTGGCCAGCTCACCAGGCACCATCGCATGAGCCTGAAGCCACAGACTGGCCAAACTTGTGTTTCTAAAAATGTATTCAAAAAATGTATTCAAAGGCACTAATAAGCCTTTTTTCGTTTAAATGGTATAAGTAAGTCACAATTTATAGACTAATGATTTAAATCCAACAAAATGTTTAAATGCTGAGCGCTTTATGTCCCTACCAGCCTATTGTGTAGCACTCGCAAATGCTTCACAATGTATTTATTTGCAGGCTATAGCCTTGAAATATAATAGCCTATTATTAGCCGTTCCTTCTTAGGCTCCCTGTCTGGCTCCTGACCTTGTTTTATATGCTGGTTAATATGACATGTTAGCCTCTTTTGAAATTGTTTGCTTCTTACATTCACCTTTTTGATGTTTATTCAAATACTTTTAATTCAAATCCTTATGGTTTGGTTTCAATACCCTAAAAACCAATTGGTAGGTCCAGATAGTCACAAAAACAGGTGGGTGTTGGTTAAATTTTAATGAATGGAGCTTATTTGGAGCGGTTTTTCGTGGAGCGATAGAGCGGTGAGCGGGATTTCCAACTGCTCAACTCGGCTCACATGTCTTGCACTGAACAAAATATAAACGCAACATGCAAAAATTTCACGAACATCCCAAACATCCTCAATGGGTGACATGTCTGCGTATGCAGGCCATGGAAGAAACGGGGACATTTTCAGCTTCCAGGCAAGGTGGTACAGATCCTTGCGACATGGGGCTGTGCATTATCATGCTGAAATTAGGTGATGGTGGCGGTTGAATGGCTCAATAATGGGCCTCGGGATCTCATCACGGTATCTCTGTGCATTCAAATTGCTGTCGATAAAATGCAATTGTGTTCGTTGTCCGTAGCTTATGCCTGCCCCTACCATAACCCCACCGCCACCATGGCGCGCTCAGTTCACAACGTTGACATCAGCAAACCGCTCGTCAACACAACGCCATACTCGCTGTCTGCCCGGTACAGTTGAAACCAGGATTGATCCGTGAAGAGCACACTTCTCCAGCGTGCCAGTGGCCATCGAAGGTGAAGTCGGTTACGATGCAGAGCTGTAGCCAGGTCAAGACCCTGGTAAGGACAACGAGCACACAGATGAGCTTCCCTGAGAAGGTTTCTGACAGTTTGTGCAGTAATTCTTTGGTTGTGCATACCCAGTTTCATCAGCTGTCCGGGTGGCTGGTCTCAGACGATCCTGCAGGTGATGTGGAGGTCCTGGTCTGGCGTGGTTACACGTGATCTGCGGTTGTAAGGCCGGTTAGACGTACTACCAAATTCTCCAAAAGGAGGCGGCTTATGGTAGAGAAATTAAGATGAAATTCTCTGGCAACAGCTTGGACATTCCTGCAGTCAGCTTGCCAATTGCATGCTCGCTCAAAACTTGAGACATCTGTGGCATTGTGTTGTGACAAAACTGCACATTTTTAGAGCAGCCTTTTATTGTCCTCAGCACAAGGTGCACCTGTGTAATGATCATGCTGTTTAATCTGTGTCTTGATATGCCGACCTGTCAGGTGTATATAGATTATCTTGGCAAAGGAGAAATGCTCACTAATAGGGATGTAAACAAATGTGTGTACAATATTTGAAAGAAATTTGCTTTTTTTGTATATGGACAATTTTAGGTGACATTATTTCAGCTCATGAAACAGGGGACCAACACTTTTACATTTTTATTTTTGTTCATACTTACCAAGTTGGGATCAATAAATTCATACTATGCTCTATTACATGTAATCACACTGTACCTATTTATTTAATGTGGGGCAACTCATTTTCACAGAGTCCTTTTAGAGCAGGGATGGGCAACTTTGATTGGAGTGGGGGCCACCAAAAATCTGAACTCATCGTGGGGGACCGCAGTGGCTCGCAGGTCTCTGTACCCTCATCCATACCCACACATGCAGTCAGAGCCATCCCTAGTCTTTTAGGGGACCCTAAGCAAAACTTTAACCCTCCCCGCACCTTGCGAACAAAACATTTTTAGCGGCCCTCTTGACAGCAGAGGGAAAATTGAAGTTGCAGATTTAATTTCCTGCAATTCTACTCATTTTGCCATTGGGTGGAGAGAGAGAATTGCATGAATTCTGAGTGACTTATAAAATCAATGGGTGCCCCCCTGTCGGTAATTCAACAATGATTACTATAAGTGTAGATAGCTGGCTGCTAGACTAACTTGCCAATCTAAAAAATTATTTAAGTGAATTCTGAGTGACTGACTGATGCACAACCAAATGTTTTGTATTCTATTATTCTAACTCTCAACAGTAAGTTGAGACCCCGACTGAGTTCTAAAAAAAGGAATTGAAATTGATCCGCAGGTGCGGGCCACCAGTTGTCCATCCCTGCTTTAGAGTTTTGACATCTTTACATTTATTTTGATCTCTTCCCTTTTTTTCCTTTTCAGAGGTTGGAGGATTCAGTGGAGCATTGTGCCGGATATTACGGATCCTATAGTAAGAGACCTCCCATTTTCACATGACTTCCTCTGACCTCACAGGAAGTGGCCTGTCGTATTTCCTACCTTTTTTGGAATGGAATGAGCTGATTTTAAATTTTGGGTTTGTTTCATGTAGGAACCGTCAAAGGATGACTTGACTGTGTCTGAAAAGTTCCAGTTAGTGCTTGACGTTGCACAAAAAGCCCAGGTACAGTAGTAGTGAACACACACATACACAAGCACGCGTACATACACGCAAACACACCACATTCTGACATTGTGTGTTTCGTAAAAGTCATTTTGTTGGGCTTTTTTCACAGAACCTTTTTGGTAAGATGGCGGATGTTTTGGAGAAAATAAAGAAGTAAGTAAGAAATGGCTGTTTCACTGTCTTACCGTTCTATTCTCTTTCTCTAAGTTGGACTGAATAGTTGATCAAACGGTTTCCCTCTCGCTATCGCCCTCTCTCTCTCTCTCTGTGTGTGTGTGTGTGTGTGTGTGTGTGTGTGTGTGTGTGTGTGTGTGTGTGTGTGTGTGTGTGTGTGTGTGTGTGTGTGTGTGTGTGTGTGTGTGTGTGTGTGTGTGTGTGTGTGTGTGTTCAGCCTGTTCATGTGGGTGCAGCCTGAGATCACTCAGAAGCTCTACATAAGCCTGTGGGTTGCCTTTCTCTCCTCCTGCATACTGCCCTTTAAACTCGTGGGCTTCATGATTGGTGAGTACACGCACACACAATCATACACACGCTGCTGTAGCCCTCACACACACACACACGGAGTGAAATGCTATGGTTACGTAACATTCAATATAAAAACACCACTTTATTCTCTTTGCTGCTCGAGGGCATTGTCTCTTGGCACAATTTTTGTTCCTCTCTAAAGCAATTGGTCTTCTCCTGTGTGTTCCCTGTTGTTGGCTGTGGAGGCTTTAAGAGGAAGGAGACTGACTGAGCCATTTAGTTTACAGCAGACACACGTTTTATGAAATACATAAAACGTGTAGATAAAAAAAGTATACCAACATATGTTTTGGTACAATCATTGTACTTTTACAACATTACTGTCAACTTTAAAAAAATAAAAAAAATTATATGACATTTTTTCCCTCTCGCTCTCAGGACTGTATGCAGGGATCAAATTCTTCATCATAGACTTCTTGTTTAAGAGCTGTCCCAAGCTGAGGGACAAATATGACACACCTCACATCGACTGGAACAACCTACCAACTGATCCACAGCTGAAGGAGAGGACCAACGCTACAATGTCCCGACGGGTGAGAACACGCACTTATGAATGCATACACAGACGCACATATCCACACACACGTACACAGCATATACGGTATACAATAACACACAGGCTGTCATCTGACAACTTAAAAAAATAACTTCACCCCATAGAGAAAGGAACCAATTCTTTATCCAACCCAAACTTCCCTAAAATTGGCCTTTATCCAAATGCTAAATAACTAAACCCCAAAGTAGCTATTACAACTGAAGGATAGATTTTTTATTTTTTTTAAAGAATTTTTGTAACTACTGTCAAACCAACGTTGTAATTTATTTTATCTTATGATGAGCCTTAACCCTTTTTATTTTGAACCCTTACTTTATACAAACTTAATATTCCTCGACACTGTCACCTGAATGTCATGCTCTGTCGTGTGTGTGGTGTGTGTGCGAGACTGTGAGTGTTTGCAATGGCTATCTTGGTTTATTTCCTCAGTCAATTGACAGTAATGTTAGTGGTGCTAGATGGGCTTTGCTTTAGTGACTGTCACTATACGTTGTGTTTTGTTTCTCTCTCTCAGCTGTCTGGGTCTGAGAAGGTAGGGACTCTGGTGTGCCTCTGTCCCCTTACGTTACGTAGTGCCTGTGTGTGCCACCAGCTAAAACATGTATATACACTACCGGTCTAAAGTTTTACAACATCTACTCGTTCAAGAGTTTTTCTTTATTTTTACTATTTTCAACATTGTAGAATAATAGTGAAGAGATCAAAACTATGAAATACCACATATGGAATCATGTAGTAACCAAAAAAGTGTTAAACAAATCACCTTTGCCTTGATGACAGCTTTGCATACTATTGGCGTTGTCTCAACCAACTTCATGAGGTAGTCATCCGAAATGCATTTCAAATAAAAGGTGTGCCTTAAGTTAATTTGTGGAATTTCTTTCCTCCTTAATGCGTTTCAGCCAATTAGTTGTGTTGTGACAAGGTAGGGGGTATATAGAAGATAGCCCTATTTGGTCAAAGACCAAAGCATTATTATAGCAAGAACAGCTCAAATAAGAAAAGAGAAATGACAGTCCATCATTACTTTAAGACATGAAGGTCAGTCAATATGGAACATTTCAAGAACTTTGAAGGTTTTTTCAAGTGCAGTTGCAATAACCATCAAGCGCTATGATGAAACTCTCATGAGGACCGCCACAGGAATGGAAGACCCAGAGCTACCTCTGCTGCAGAGGACAAGTTCAGTGGAGTTACCAGCCTCAGAAATTGCAGTGCAAATAAATGCTTCAGAGTTCAAGTAACAGACACATCTCAACATCAACTGTTCAGAGGAGACTGTGAATCAGGCCTTCATGGTCGAATTGCTGCAAAGAAACCACTACTAAAGGACACCAATAATAATAAGAGATTTGCTTGGGCCAAGAAACACGAACAATGGATATTAGACTGGTGGAAATTTGTCCTTTGGTCTGGAGTCCAAATTTGAGATTTTTGGTTCCAACCGCTGTGTCTTTGTGAGACGCGGTCTGGGTGAACGGATGTTCTCCGCATGTGTATTTCCCCAGGAGGTGTTATGGTGTGGGAGTGCTTTGCTGGTGACACTGTCTGTAATTTATTTAGAATTCAAGGCACACTTAACCGGCATGACTACCACAGCATTCTGCCGCGATACGCCATCCCATCTGGATTGTGCTTAGTTGGACTATCATCTGTTTTTCAACAGGACAATGACCCAACACACCCCCTGGCTGTGTAAGGGCTATTTGACCAAGAAGGAGAGTGATGAAGTGCTGCATCAGATGACCTGGCCTTCACAATCTCCGACCTCAACCCAATTGAGCTGGTTTGGGACGAGTTGGGCCGCAGAGTGAAGGAAAAGCAGCCAAAAAGTGCTCAGCATATGTGGGAACTCCTTCAAGACTGTTGGAAAGGCATTCCAGGTGAAGCTGGTTGAGAGAATGCCAAGAGTGTGCAACGCTGTCATCAAGGCAAAGGGTGGCTATTTGAAGAATCTCAAATATAAAATATACAATTCTACAATTCAACACTTTTTTTTTTTTTTTGTTACTACATATTTCCTTTTGTGGTATTTCATAGTTTTGATGTCTTCACTATTATTCTACAATGTAGAAAATAGTACAAATAAACAAAAACCCTTAAATGAGTAGGTGTTCTAAAACTTTTGACCGGTAGTCTGTCTGTATGTGTGTGCGCACTGCGTGTGTGTGTGTGGTTCACGACAAACCTCCCAACATTAACTGAGTGTTTGTGAATAAATGGATCAAAAATATCAATGCATGTATCCACTTTTAGTGGGCCATAATGACATAACGTCAAACTCAGTCCAAAAGAGACACTTACTAAGTTTTAATTGAACCAGTCTTAATTGATACAATTTATGAATTCATTTGACTTTTTTTTTTTTGAATCCATTTTCACAGACATACTCTGTAGTAACCAGGTGTTCAGTGTGCTGACACAACCCCAAACCAGCACTGTCAAAATCAACTTTAGTGTGACTAGAGTAGGATACACTATTGTCCGGTTTACAGTAGCACCTTTATTTCCCCCATAGTTTACCTCTAGAACACTAAAATGTGTATTCCTTCATATCGATGGTAAGACAATCAGGTAAGGTAAAACTTTCTTGTGATTCCAATTGGTAGTAGGCTTTGTATAACAATCACTCAATTAGAATCATTTACCAGGTGACCCTTGATAAACAGAGCCAACTATTGTGTCTGAATTCCCCAACCATGTAACTAAGACTTATTCTACAGCTATTCGAAGACTTCTACTCTATTCTACTTCTATGTAACATTACAAATAATCCCGTCTATCTGCTGGTATAGTTAGGGGCCTGCCTGCCTGCAGCATGAGGGAGTATATTGTACTGTAGCTGTAAATGGCATGGCCATTTATCTGCAGAGCTCCCTACTCTCACTCCCAGCATTACAAGCACTAACTAATCCACTACTATACCATCCTGTCTATACTCTACACTGACCTCTGATTCCCCCCCCCCACCCCTCTGCCTGAAGTGTGCACTCGCTCACCCCCCTTCAGGGATTTAGCCTTCACTAAAAACATTGGATTGGTGGGTGTAAGCATGCATAGGCAAAAGACAGGTGGGAAATGGTCCACTATAATTATATATGAGGGGTAGTGAACCAGTGAACACTTCAGGGCAGAAGAGTAGAGGATACCCTTAGAACACAGATAATTAAATAAATTAAGTTAAATAACAAAATGTCCTCACTTAGAAATGAAACTAACCGAGATGACTACCTACATGTACTGTAAGTGTACTGTGTCTGGGGGGGGTCGGAACTGCTCTGCGCTTTGCACGAGACCCTCACCCTGAGGCTGATGTTTGATAAGCCGCAAGTTGTTTGCAAGGCTATGTTACGAGGAGTACGTACTCCTACTGTGTACAGATGAATGGCCTCCATCTTATGTTTCCTCTATGTGAGAGGCTGTCTACCAGTTTAGTCTCCGAGAGAATCCATAGTGGAAGACGGCTACAGTAGTGCTCTGTAGTAAAATTCTTCCCCTTCCTCCTCCACCCGCTCCCCAAATCCTCCTTCTCCTCGTCCCCCCCTCCTCCCACTTCCCCTCCTCCTCCCCTCTAGATTCAGCCTGTGGTGGCAAGAGGTAGCTTAGCAACCGTTCCGTGCGGTGTAAGCCTGGATGGTGACAGCGCCAGGATTCATAGCACCAAGAAGGGAGCCTTTCATGAGATCTTCAACGTCTCAGAGAATGAGCGCCCTCTACCAGGTCAGAGGACTTACTGCACCTAAAATATTTTTATAAAAAAAAATATTTTCCCCCTGCTATTTACTTTTTTTTAATGCTTTTGGGGCGCTGTCCAGCTGCTTGTAATAACTATTTTTGTGTGTGTGTGTGTCTACAGTGTGTGAGAATGGGTGGAGGTGCTGCCTCATCAACAGAGACCGGAAGATGCCAACCGACTACATTCGAAACGGCATGCTCTACGTTACAGAGAAGCAAGTAGACCTACCTCATCACACTAGCTTGTCTCTTCAAGTACTTAATCACAATAGCTTTTCACCTCGTGGTCTGCTATTCCTTTTTGGGGTGCTATCTTTACTCTCTAATGTGGGTGTATACAACATGCCACGAAATAGTGCCATTATGTTGCAGATTCTCAGAGCTAGATCCAAGAGCGGATGCTTTGTGCTGACTCGTCTCTCCATCGTTCTATCTCTCCTCTTCTCTCACCATCTGTCTCTTTGTCTCTCAGTTATCTGTGCTTCGAGAGCTCCAGTTCCAAATCGGCCTCATCCAAGAAGAATAAGGTCATTAAGCTGGTGGACATCACAGATATCCAGAAGGTGTCTATCTACACTCTCAGCTAATTCAATATTTTTATCATATCGTTTCTATGTTTTCTGTGATATCCTGAAATGCATCTTCCAACAACTGATAGGTTCTTTTGAAATGAATCTATCATAGTTGTATGCATCTGATACCATCTCTTCTCTGTTCCCAGTACAAAGTGCTGTCTGTTTTACCTGGGTCTGGAATGGGAATCTCCATAGCCACTCCCGCCACACAGAAGGTATGGAAATAAAGACTCATTTGACCATTTATTATCCTTTACATATTTACAAATAATACCATTTATTTGTGGGTTTCTGTGTCTCCTCAGCCTCTGGTGTTTGGTGCCATGATCCATCGAGACGAGGCCTTTGAGGCGATCTTCACCCAGTACATGAAGATCATTACCACCTCCAGGCCACCCTCGGGCAGCCCTGAGCTGTAGCCCTGCTATCCCCATGGACAGAGGGCAAGGCTGGGGTCAGGGCTGGGCCACCTTCCTCTGAACCCTCCCTGGCTGGAGGAAAGACAATTGGGGGAAAGTGACAGGACACACACCTGTTCTCCTCCCTCTCTTATTTAGAGTGACTGGACAATCTTCTCTTTTATGACTGAGAGGTGTCTGTGCGCGCGTCTGTCTGGAGGTGGGACTTGTAGTCCAATAGGGATGGTGCACACATTCCTGCACTCTTTCTATGTCGGAACGTGGATGAGGGGGATGAAGAAGAAGGGATGGGGGGGACATTTTTAACACGCATCTCATCATAGGAGAAGGAGCTGGCTCTCCTGCCTGCTTGCCTGACTGACAGCTTTAATTCGCTTCAGAGGTGTGTGTGTGTGTGTGTGTGTGTGTGTGTGTGTGTGTGTGTGTGTGTGTGTGTGTGCTGCCCAGACAGTGCGTCTCTACTCACCTGTCTTCTCTCTGTCTTTCTCGCAAAGTCTGAGTCAGTGTAACTGTTACTGCTGGTCCTGCACGGAACCGTACAGACAGTATGCCGTACGGTAGCTAGATGTTTGTGTAGAAAACAAAAAGCTGTGAGAAAGTCGAGCCAACTCCTGAACAACGTTCAACATGACACGAAGCCTTTTCCGTTAGTTTACATCGTTGCTGTGGATTTTCTGTGGAGACACGCATGCACATTTCAGCAACAAACCGTTTGCTTTCAGGTGTCTTTTCGCATATGACGTGTGTGTGTGTTATACTTTCAACACTCACTACTGAACTGTACTGTGTCACGTACAGTAGTGGGGACCTTGGCGATGATGTTCATTGTGAAATGTTTTCAAATGCCTTTCTTTTGAATTCTGCTTATTTCTGTAATAACCAATGGCATGATGAGGAACTGGACTTTGTTAAAGTATGTCCTGGATCTGTGGATTGTGTTATAAAACTAAAGCACACTCACTGTTAGAGAGAGCCATAACAGACCTAAACCCTGAGTAATGTGTCTAAACTGAAGGTACATAGTTTAAATGTAACATAACTGGTTCAGTGAACTAAACTTGTGTGCTGAGTAACCCTGAGGCCTAAGTTAATGCCTTGGCTTTAGCCTAGTAGGCCAACACATTCTTAAGGTGCATACTGTAGGTCACATAAACATACTAAGACCCAAAACCTGTGTTACTTCAGTTTTTAGTGACATGTTACGGTATAGTAGTACTATAGTAGTTCTACGGTAATACCACTAATACCAACCTGTAGTATTAACACTGGAGTGGTCAGATGTGTACAATATGCTGTCCTGTTAAGAAGTAATTTAACTTGGTTAACTTGACTAGTAACTAGTTAACTCCTGGATGACTTATCTCAGTATTTCAATGCAAATCGAGTCAGTCAACTGGCCTAGTTCTGTAGTATTCATTGACAGCAGGATGAAGTAGACGTTTGAACTGAATATTTTAATGTCACTTTATTATTGTCACCATTTGGGATTTAAGCTGGTCTTTTATTTCTCAGATAGGTTTGATATGTAGAATTGTAATGAATGCCAAACTAAGTGGATGTGCACACTTTCTGTGTTTTGTAAGATGGCTGGAAGAGTTATTGTGGGTAAATATTTCTCGTTTATCGTTTACTGCAAATAAGAGAGGAGATTGTACCATGCTCTCGGATCCATTTTTTTGCCTCAGCACAACAAGCTAGTCCCCTAAAACGCGTTCATCTTCCCACACTGTTAACAAGCCCATATAAACTTTGTTAGTTATTGTCTTACAAAACCCAATCTCCAGTTGTGTTACGACTGGATACGAAATATCATTTCTGGAGATTGTCTATTGTCTAAGGAACTCATGATGTTAGTGTGTTGATTGAATGATTGTCTGACTGTACGTTACTGTAGTCTTAATGCTTACCTGGAACCTTTCTTAGTGGATTAGTAACAACTAACTTTGAAATCTGCAATCAGGGTCTGTCCTAAAAGAAGCATACTGAATGTATTGTGTTACTGCTGTAAACGCTTAGTTACATTGTTTTCTTGCCAAAACGTAATTTCTTTCTTTTACTGCCCGCCATACTCTGCCTACACTGATGTTTACTGAAGGTTGGGTTAAAAACCTTTAATTGATTTTGTTTTTCTTTTGTTTGGATTGTCGGTTTGAGCTCCTAGCCACAGGTGGAGTTATGAAGACTGGACAGATATCTTCCTCTTGCGTTTGAATTACTGTGTCAACTGTCAGCTTTTAAATCGGCTCAGACTGGTCTCAGGACAACCTCTGCTGCTCACCGTCATCCCAACAGCAAACGTAAGCCTGATCTCTGATCTGTTTTATAATGCTTTAATAGCTAAAGCTAAAGTTTAGCTCTTCTGTTGAGTTTGTTGTCATGGCAAATACTATACATGTACTGCATAGCGTGGTAATGAAAGTCAGAGGAGTTGGATCAAGCATATAGTAACAGATCTGGGACCAGGCTAACAGTAGATAGACGGTGACATCAGAGAACATTCTAGTCAGATTATATTGCACGTCAATCACGCTGCAAAAAAAACGTCAGTGATCGTTCTAATGGTAGTGGCGTGCAGTACATGGTAAAATCATAATCTTTTAGCTATTTTTGGATCACTCACAGGCCTTCCTTACAGACAGCAGAGGTCATCATGGCGACTCCGAGACCTTCTGTCCACTGGTTTCTATTGGTTTTGACTTCTGTGGCTCTCGTTGTGTTAACCAAGTATGAGTTGTAACTCAAATGTAAACATTAGTCAATTACTTCATGATATTCCCATACAGTATATCACTGCAAAGTTCAATATACTGCAATCATCTGTCAGTTGTGGGTAATTATTTGTCATCTGTGGGTCCGAGGACTAAAATGACGAAAGAGGAATTTCTATACAATAACGTAATCCATTGATTTTTAAAGAGAACAATGTCCATTGTAAAATATGTGGTGTCCATTTTTTTAAAAATATAAATAAAATGAATTAAGTATTTGGCCTTCTCTGTATTGTTATCCTTTGTAGTACACCTATAGATAATTATGAGAATGTTAGTCATTCCAAATTAACACGAAGGTACTGTAGTAGGAGATGGTGTGGTCGAGTGCTGACTGCAATTCCCACATTCGGCAACTTGATGTCACTGCAGGACAGATGGATGGAGGCTGATAATGACCCTTTAGACACTAGAGGGCAGTGGCATAAGGTGAATAACTCCCAAAGGCTGATTCCATGATGTCAAGCAAAGAGGCACTGAGTTTGAAGGTAGGCCTTGAAATACATCCACAGGTACACCTCCAATTGACTCAAATGATGTCAATTACATTTACATTTAAGTCATTTAGCAGACGCTCTTATCCAGAGCGACTTACAAATTGGAGAAAAAATTAGCCTATCAGAAGCTTCTAAAGCCATGGTGTTATTTTCAGGAAGTTTCCAAACTGTTTAAAGGCACAGTCAATTTAGTGTATGTAAACTTCTGACCCACTGGAATTGTGATACAGTGAATTATAAGTGAAATAATCTGTCTGTAAACAATAGTTGGAAAAATGACTTGTCATGCACAAAGTAGATGCCCTAACCGACTTGCCAAAACTAGTTTGTTAACAAGAAATTTGTGGAGTGGTTGAAAAAACGAGTTTTAATGACTCCAACCTAAGTGTATGTAAACTTTCGACTTCAAATGTATATAGTTATTTATATATATATATATACACATATTATATACTGTAAACAGTATATGTATAAAAGAGATACATTTTGACACCAGCCAGCCCTCTAGACAAATCACATCCCTCCACTGTCATGGAGCATACACAATGTTCTCTCTCTTGGGGAAAAAGCAGAAATGAAGGCAATGTGGTGACAGCAAGTGACAGTGTCACTTTTTATTATCCATCCGCCCCTTGCTCATACTAAGCTGCCAAACTCTGCGGAATGAGGGGAGGCTAGTTGGGGTCAAGCCGCCGTCAAGACTCATTCGCAGTGTTTTCCATTTTGGCTAGTGTTTGCCCACAATACACAGATTATATGCTCAGAGCCTCAGAGAAAGCAATTACCGTTATGAACGGCAGGGCTATTGATCCTCTGTCATTAGAGTGATTTGAGACAAGGGGCTCTATTCGATCTGTGTCGATGAAGTGTTCCAGATTTGCACAATTGAAATTTAAAGGATATTTTTCGACTGAGCCGACTTGTATGTAATCTCCACTGACTCGGGAACATTGTTTAAATTTCAAACATGCTGTAATGCTGAACTTCTATGGTACAGATTGAATAGAGCCCAAGGTCTGCAGTAACGTAATGGATAGGCTATAGACTTTGCCTCTGGCAACCAGTGAGCACGTTTTTGTTTACTGTTGTTCAGGAGGGAAAAAATAAGAAAACACAAAACATGTTACTTGAAAATTTACTGACGAAGAGAAGAGACAACAAAAACAAACCCAAGTAAATGTATCACTCCGGTACACTTGTTGAATTTATCTGAGAGGCTAAGACCCTTTCAAATATGTGTGGGGGAATTAGCGGTGTTTCTCTGTGCAACGTTGAGCAAACATCTGTGGTGTGCCCCTCTTAAACTTAAGCATCTGCTGATCAGTCAAAACGCTCCCCCTCCTCAAATATAAGGCAAATCAACATCATTAAAACAATTCTTCCCACCTCCCCCGCGTGTCGCAGACCATGCGTCTCGGGTAAACATTGCACCAGCTCATTACCATCCACAATCATCTAACAGTTTGGGCTCTACGCCAACATTAAGGATGAGAGAGAGAGAGAGCGAGAGAAAGAGAAACAACAGGAGATTATCCCCTTTGTGCAATCCAATTCCTTAATTAATGAAGGGTTTTCATGCAAGGGAGAACAACTAAATCCTCTGATAGGAAACTTCATATTTAAATATTCATAAGAAGTCGGATAACTTTGACAACGGGAGATTTAGGTGAGGAGGCTTTGGTGATGAAGTATTAGGGAGTTTACGGCTACTTGATCAGATCGCTGCCAGTGGTTGTTTTGGCGGTGTCAGAAGTGGAACCATGTTATGCCCATACACATTGTGACGTATTTATGACGACCTACGTCATCTTCACAGAATCTCGTTCCGCAACTGGACGCAAAATTTCCTGGCAAAGGATGACTGGGGACAGCGTCATAAATATTCACGAGTCCCGTCGGGTGATTGTTTGACCCGTCTTGAGTGCGCGACGTCACACAGATGCTCCTCAAAGCCTTCTGTTTAGCTAGCTCGTACTGCCTGAATAAGCAGAGCACCGACTGAACCACCAGCTTTAGCTTGATCACCAGATTAATTTGGAAATATATAAAAACTTACTCCAGCTAGCTACCAATCTATTTTAGTTTCACTGTCCGATCATTCAAAAAACAGTGGGGGATTTTGGCGATTGGCAATGTTATTGGTGCATTACCGCCACCTACTGTGCTGGAGTGTGGGCCAGAGACAGCACTAGCAACATCAATGGCAGTGGGCACTGCATGTAGTGACCTCAGTCCGTGTAGACATGGCAACATTTGGAAAAATGTTAACTATGCGGCATCCATTTCGCAATGGAGCCTTCAACCGGCAAGGGGGTGCTGCGATGCCAGTCTGTTGCGGACGGTCTCCACTGAAATGAATGACATCTGCTGCAATGCAATGCAACGTACTGCTCATATGTGAATGAGGCATTAGAGCTGTCAGATCTACAAGCGGCTCCCGGCATTATACCTAAAGAGGACATTGCCATTGGCTGCCCGGAGTTGCATTAAAAGAAGGCCCATGCAGCCTTGTTGGTTGCTTTGCGCCAGAGAATGGGGCTGCAATGGATAACTGCCATTTTACGGGCTCATGACCAATTATGTTATTTTGTGTTTTTTTGCTCTGATCATAACTTTTTTGTACTTAAGGTTTCCGCCATCGTTTCCTATGACCGAAAAGAGCTTCCAAATATCAGAACAGCGATCACAAACCTCAATTTGTAGGAAGATTTCTACTTTATAGAGTCAGCAGCGCGGGCACCCTAATGAAACTACGTCAGCGAATTTATAGGCTATATTGACAGCTCTTTGGTCTTGGCCATAGTGGAGTTTGGAGTGTGACTGTTTGAGGTTGTGGACAGGTGTCTTTTATACTGATAACAAGTTCAAACAGGTGCCATTAATACAGGTAACGAGTGGAGGACAGAGGAGCCTCTTAAAGAAGAAGTTACAGGTCTGTGAGGCAGAAATCTTGCTTGTTTGTAGGTGACCAAATACTTATTTTCCACCATAATTTGCAAATAAATTCATTAAAAATCCTACAATGTGATTTTCTGGATTTTGTTTTCTCATTTTGTCTGTCATAGTTGAAGTGTACCTATGATGAAAATTACAGGCCTCTCTCATCTTTTTAAGTGGGAGAACTTGCACAATTGGTGGCTGACTAAATACTTTTTTGCCCCACTGTATATATATATATATATATATATATATATATATATATATATACCGTACCAGTCAAAAGTTTGGACACACCTACTCATTCAAGGGTTTTCCTTTATTCGTACTATTTTTTACATTGTGGTGGAGCAGATCGAGATCTTCAAGTTCCTCGGTGTCCACACCACTATGGATCTATCATGGTCCACACACACCAATACAGTCGTGAAGACGGCACGACAACGCCTCCTCCCGCCTAGGATGCTGAAAAGATAGGCCCTCAGATCCTCAAACTCTGGAACCAACAGGACCCTGAACAGCTTCTACCTCAAGCGCAAGACTGCTAAGTAGTTTGTTAAATAGTTAACCAAATAGCTACCTGGACTATCTGCATTGAGCCTTTTGCACTAACTTTTCTGATTCATAACATATGCTGCTGCTACTGTTAATTATCTATCCTGTTTCCTAGTCACTCTAGTTATATGTACAATACATATCTGCCTCAATTACCTTGTACCCCTGCACATCGACTCTGAACTTGGTACCCCGTGTATACAACAAAGTTAGTTACTCATTGTGTATTTATTATTCCTTTTATTATTACGTGTTATTACTTTTCTATTATTTCTCTATTTTCTTTCTCTCTGCATTGTAGGGAAGGGCCTGTAATTAAACAAAACACTGTTAGTCTACACCTGTTTTTGAGGAAGCATGTGACAAATAAAATTGGATTTTACAATTTGGAACACTGACATGTGAGAAGTTATCTACACCTCGATTAGGCTGATAGAAATCCTCATTATTTAGTTAAATGATTTTCAATTTGAGTGTGATTATTTCGATATAGCCTACACTTTCCCGTTCTGAACTTCTAACATGTGTCGGACAGGTGCGGCTTGACAATGATCACAAGAGCAGCTGCTCACCGATTTGACAGCTCCAATGCACTTACTCCTCCCACACCACCAAAACATCAGCTATGCAGGTATCGGCTTTCACATGTTAATGCTTGATCTGATTGAATGTAGGCCTTAGTTTAGTTCATGTTGGTAGGCTATGTGAGATTCCCAGCTTCCCACCCCTCCCTGCATAACAAAAACTAATACTGGACCGATAATTTGGTACTAAGCACTTCAGTGCATTCCCCCACCACGGGTCTGCTGCTCAATGGCCTGCAAACATGCAGACCATGCAGTAGCAGATGTAGATTTTACCATAGCGCCTAGGGATTTATATAGGCCTAACACAAGACGTCAGGTCTCAGGCAAGGTTCCTTATCGTGTAAGCGTGGTTCACCAAACTGTGAGCGGTAAATCCAATCTAACTCTCCTTTAATACCCCTCTCTTATCGTAATAAAGCCTGATGACGTTGCTTTCCTACAATCACTCTTTAATTTCCTTCTCATCCAGGTCTCTTTCTGTCGATATCCCGACCGAGTCCCAAATGGCACCCACTCCCCTACATAGTACACTACTTTGTAGTGACTAGGGTGCCAATTTGGATGAAACCCCTGTCCACACTACACTGGCAGATTAAATTACCTTTGTGGCATACGCCTTGTGATACACACAGCGCTGGCTAATCATACCGTGGTGATTCGGACGGTAGCGGTAGCTAAGAAACTAAAGGAATGTAATTGCTGTAAATGTGAACATGCTCCCCAGTTAGGTTATGCTAATTAGGGATATTTTAGTGCTGTATGGAGGTGGTAGAGAGCTCTAGCCAAGGCACTTCCAAGTCTGGAGAGACATGAGTTTATTACAGTACAAGGGGCAGGCAATCGGTAGGCAGGCAAAGAGTCGTAAATCCAAATCAGAGTCAGGCAGGTACAGGACGGCAAGCAGGCTCAAGATAAGGACAGGCAGAAAGGTCAGAACCTTGAAGATGAGGAAAATCTAAAACTAGAGCACAGGAAATACAGGAACATGCTGGTAGGACTTGATGGGACAAGACAAACTGGCAATAGACAAACAGAAAATGCAGGTATAAATACACAAGGTAATGGGAGACACCTGGTGGGGGATGGATACAATCACAAGACGGGTGAAACAGATCAGGGGGTGACACTTGAGCTACTGTTCTCTCTCTAACCTCAAGCCTCTCTTCACCTCTCTACTCTCTCCACTCTCCCCTTCCCCATGTCAAATATTCTCTCCTTATCCTCCAATAGTTACCAAACCTTTTTGTGCCATGGCCCAAGACCTTTCCATTTTCACCAACCTGTGTTGATTCTCTACCCACCATTTGTGGACCACTGCGTTTAGTTATGGCCAGTGGTAGAAAAAGTACTCAATTCTCATACTTGAGTAAAAGTAAAGATACCTTAATAAAAATGACTCAAGTAAAAGTGAAAGTCACGCAGTAAAATACTACTTGAGTAAAAGTCTAGAAGTATTTGGTTTTAAATATACTTAAGTATCAAAGTAAATTTAGTTGCTAAAATATACTTTTATAAAGTAAAAATACAAATAATTTAAAATTCCTTATGTTAAATAAACCAGACGACACAATTAAATTTTTTAATTTTTTATTTACGGATAGCCAGGGTCACACTCCAACCCTCAGACATAATTTAAAATCAAAGCATTTGTTATTAGTGAGTCCGCCAGATCAGAGGGAGTAGGGATGACCAGTTCTCTTGATAAGTGTGCGAATTGAACCCTTTTCTGTCCTGTTAAGCATTCAAAATGTAACGAGTACTTTTGGGTGTCAGGGAAAATGTATGGAGTAAAAAGTACATAATTTTCATTAGGAATGTATTGAAGTAAAAGTTTTTTAAAATATAAATAGTAAAGTACAGTAGTACTTCACTTAAGTACTTTACATCACTGGTTATGGCCATTTCAAAAAGAGTTGTCTTGAAGCTAGGGGGCAGTATTTTGACGTTTGGATAAAAAACATTCCCAAAGTAAACTGCCTATTTCTCAGGTCCAGAAGCTAGAATATGCATATAATTGGCAGATGAGGATAGAAAACACTCTAAAGTTTCCAAAACTGTCAAAATATTGTCTGTGAGTATAACAGAACTGATATTGCAGGCGAAAACCTAAGGAAAATCCAACCAGGAAGTGCTGTTTTTCTGAAACTTCTCTGTTCCATTGCAAGCCTATCCTCCTTTTAAAGGGATATCAACCAGATTCCTTTCCCTATGGGTTCCACAGGGTGTGAACAGTCTTTTGACATAGTTTCAGGCTTTTATTCTGAAAAATGAGCGAGAATGATCACATCACGTCAGTGGATAGCCAGATGTCCTTAGATTTGTTCATGCGCGCGCCACTGGAGCGAGACCTTTTCTTTCTCTCTTGTATTGAAAAGTTTCCCGCCCGGTTGAAATATTATCAATTATTTATTGTAAAAACAACCTGAGGATTGATTATAAAAAACGTTTGACATGTTTCTACGAACTTTACGGATACTATTTGGAATTTTCGTCTGCCCGTCATGACCTGCACGAGCCTGTGGATTACTAAACAAAACATGCCAACCAAATGGAGGTTTTTGGATATAAAGAGAATCTTTATGGAACAAAACAAACATTTATTGTGTAACTGGGAGTCTAGTGAGTGCAAACATACGAAGATCATCAAAGGTAAGCAATTAATTTTATTGCTTTTCTGACTTTCGTGACCAATCTACTTTGCTGCTAGCTGTTTGTAATGTTTTGTCTGCTGAGAGCTGTCCTCACATAATCGCATGGTTTGCAATCTGACACTTCAGGTGGATTAACAACAAGCTAAGCTGTGTTTTGGTATATTGCACTTGTGATTTCATGAAAATTAAATATTTTTAGTAATTTAATTTGAATTTGGCGCTGAGCAATTCACCGGATGTTGATGAAAATGATCCCGCTAAAGGGATCGGTGCGCCAAGTTAAGGTCACTTTGTTTACTGGCTTTAAAAGGATTCTTTTTTTTACCCCATTCAGAGGGCTGTAGCAGACAGGCGGATACTGTGCTGGAGGAGGAGAGAGAGGAGAGATGGAGATGTTCGGAACAGCAGGTGATGGAAGATCAGGCCCTTTACTTTACTTAAGCTGCTGACTGGCGCTGTAGAGAGCTGAAGGGAGCTGAGCCTAAAGTAACGGCCCAAATAGCACAATTCCCTGGCTACATAGTGCGCTACGCTATGGGCCCTGGTCAAAAGTAGCACACTTTGAAGCGAATAGGGTGAAATTTGGGATGTAGGATACTGTACACAGACTGGTGCTTGCTGTGAGGCTAAGATGGTGGAAACAACAAAGTCTACACATTTGATGTGTGATAATAACGGTAATAAGTCTAACGTCCTGTGCAATTACCATCATCTCCTTTTGATTTAGAAGAAACTATTGAAAATGTCTAACTGTGTATGGGTTTACTTGAACATAAGACTAAATCAAATTTTACCATATTATTCTGTTTACTTAATTGACTAGTAATTTAATGTATAAATCACACTGGTGTTGAAGAGTCTTACTTTATCGCACCCTACTGGGCACAGACATCAATTCAACATCTATTCCATGTAATTTAGTTGAAACAACGTTGGGTTCAACCAGTGTGTGCCCAGTGAGACCTGATTTAGGTGAAAAAGTATAATTATCTGTGTGATGATGATGATGATAATAATAACAACTCTTTGTGCTCACAATTATGCTTTGCGGTGTGATTTCACACAATTTACCTATGTAATAGATATGGTGTTCTAGCTCGAACTCTGTGGGAGCTGTATCTGTAATACCCCAGGTGACCACTGTGTGGCAGTCTCTGAACATGGTAGTGAGTGCTGTACTGAGGCCAGTAAAAACAGGAAGGTCCCTGATCCTTGACTGCTGTCCACATAGTAACAGAGGACGAAAAGCATCCTGTGTTAGTTCAGCGCTCTCATGTTGCACTACAAGAGTGTGTGTGCGAGAGAGAGAGCGTGTGTGTGTGTGCTCTCTTATGTGCATGTGTGTAAGGACTGTCAATGGACGCCTGTCTGTCTGGTCACACACCCATACTGAGGCTCATGGGAGCTGTAACACTGTAAAGGTTCTTGTTATCCTGAGAGCAGTTACCAAGGTTACCCTTCTAAAACGCTTTCCGTCTCACTGCGCTGTACCAGACTTAATAAACTGCTGAGTGACTACATTAGTGTACCTCTCTCGCGCTCTCTTTATTGCTCTGTCAAGCAATAGCTTTCTTCTTCTACAAGTGAGAGAAGCAAACAACACTGGTGATTTAGTTTACTGTGGTCGACACCCCGCTCTGTTCAGTGCTTTGTGTGGTCCATAAGTGAATGTCTACCTGCTGTGTGTACCTGAGTGTGTAAGTGTGTGATTATGTACCTAAGTGTGTACCTGCTACTCACAGGGTCCCTCGCCAGTGGTGGTTTCTAGGTCTGAAAGGTTTGGTTCTGCTATGTTCTCTGGGCATGGTTCTTTAAATGGTTTGAAAATAGACCAATCAAAACACAGTGATTTAGTTATGTGTGGTGGTGTGTGTGTGTATTAACTCTACCAAATCTCTCCTCTCTCCTCAAGACAAGTTCACAAAATGCTTCATGTTCTCATTTTAGAAGCTATTACCAACCTGACAGTATGTTATAAAGGCTTATCTGCTTTGGAGGTCTACAGTCAGAGCTTTCAAACACTTACAAAGTGGTTTAAAGTATCAAAGAAGCATAAGGTATTATCTTCCATTAAGAACTGGTCCCTTTGTTGGGCTAAGCTATTAAAAGGCAGAACAAAAAGACCAACATTTCAGTCTTGTCATCTATAATTGTTCACTAAAAAAGACTGGTGATATTCTTCTCACCCCACTCTCCTACATACCTCCTACCATCTTCTCTCTGGTCTGTCCACTAACTACAGTGAATGGCACTGGAGATAATGGCTGCCGTTATACAGTCTCCTAACCAATAGTGCTATTGTGGGTGTTTTTTCACGTTATTTGTAACTTATTTTGTACATAATGTTTCTACCACTGTCACTTATGACCGAAAAGAGCTTCGAGAAATCAGGACAGCAATTACTTTTTAACGTGTCGGACGAGAGGGATTTACTCCAGACACCCGACAAGGCCCTCATCCCCGTCATCCGCAGGAGAAAGAGACAGAGATATCGAGGACGAAGGTCGGGGTGCCTTGTGAGGATCCTGTGGCGAGTGGATCATTTGCCATTACCATCGGTCCTATTAGCCAACCTACAATAATTGGATAATAAAATAGACCAACTCCAAGCACGTATATCCTATAAACGGGACATTAACGGTAATATCTTATGTTTCACCGAGTCGTGGCTGAACGACAACATGAATAACATACAGCTGGTGGGTTACACACTGTATCGGCAGGACAAGGGGTGGCGGTCTATGTATATTTGTAAACAGCTGGTGCACGATATCTAAGGAAGTCTCAAGGTTTTGTTTGCCTGTGGTAGAGTATCTTATGATAAGCTGTAGACCACACTATTTACCAAGAGAGTTTTCATCTATATTCTTCGTAGCTGTCTATTTATCTCCACAAACCAATGCTGGCACTAAGACCGCACTCAATGAGCTGTGTACGGCCATAAGCAAACTGGAAAACGTTCATCCAGAGGTGACGCTCCTAGTGGCCGGGGACTTTAAAGCAGGGGAACTTAAATCCACTTTACCTCTTCTACCAGCATGTTAAATGTGCAACCAGAGGGGGAAAAAACTCTAGACCACCTTTACTCCACACACAGAGACGCATACAAAGCTCTCCCTCTCCCTCGCCCTCCATTTGGCAAATCTGACCATAATTCTATCCTCCTGATTCCTTCTTACAAGCAACAATTAAAGCAGGAAGCAGCCGTGACTTGGTCAAAAGTGGTCAGATGAAGCCGATGCTAAGCTACAGGACTGTTTTGCTAGCACAGACTGGAATATGCTCTGGGATTATTCCGAAGGGATTGAGGAGTACACCACATCAGTCACTGGTTTCATCAATAAGTGCATCGATGACATCGTCCCCACAGGGGACTGTACGTACATACCCCAACCAGAAGCCGTGGGTTACAGGTGTCATGACGTTGGCAGTGGGGGTAGGTTTATGACAGTCATAAATACCTCTTTCCCCCTTTTTCCCTCTCCCTACTATAACTGATGTGACATAAGAAAACCCATTGGTTAACATAGAGATTCTGGGAACATCAGAAGTTGGGGGAAATGAACTATATTCGGGTAATCCGACCAACTGAACATATGCGGTGGTACTTAAGGTATATTATGTCAGTTCGGTTGCCCTCTGACACATTCTCATCAATGATAGAATGACAAACTCTACTGTAGAAAGTCTAAACGTCAGAGGTATCGGATTCACATGGAATTGTTGTTTAATTCAAATGTTTGAATATTAAATTATTTGTGAAGAGATTAAATGTAATTTTAGCTTCCAAATGAGAGATTTGGGTTTTCATAAGTTTGGCCTCTGCTCAACCAGTGGCCCGCCCCTGTGAAGAGACATGGGTTACAAACTTTTCAGACACACCCCTCTCCCTCCACTATAAAAGCCATTGACAAAAATATAACTTCCTGTTCCGGGTACATTTAGGATGACGATCCGATGTCAGAATGGTTCAGATAATAACTACAGAACTAAGCCAACATCAGCATGGACTTTGGTTGTAAATGGTATGAACTTTGAACTCGTATTCACTACAGAAGTGATACCTCCTAGCCGTTGAGTTAGCAACAGCTGCTACAAACGCAGGTTAGGAAGGACAGTCAGAGTATCCCGTCTACTACACATCGACGTTACTCCAACGTATCCAGTGACCACCAGAGACATTCTTCAAACGACAGAGGACTCGGTTTGGCAAGACGGTCTTCCATCTACCACCAACCCACTGAAGCGCAGCTCAGAGTAAATATTTATTGCAGTTTCCTTTTCTAAATGGGCGGTAATTTAGAATGCATAAGATACTGTATTTACGATGATACAGCTTCGCCTATGTTCTAGTCTCCCGCTCTTTCACTAAAACTCAGCCCCTTTTCTTTGTGTAACAAGCTGTCATATCTATTCTGCCCGCTAGGGACGTTTTCCTTTATGACGGCACTTTGTAATCAAGTTATGATTTAATTGTGTATGTGTGATTCTGTGTGATTAGTTAGGTATTTAGTAAATAAATAATTAAACCCAATTTTGTATTGCTGATTCAACTTGTTAGCCAGGATTCTTGCAGATAACCAAGGATTTACCACTTTCAGATGAGACTGAATAAAATGACGATTAATGTGACTGCTATGGATGTAAAAGATTTAGTAATATTTAAGAGTTTATTCGGAAGATAACAGCTCTATAAATATTCTTTCGTGGTGTCCCTCTCTAGTTAATTACATTTACATGATTAGTTCAATCAGGTAATATTAATTACGGAGAAATTATTTTATAGAATAGCATGTCATAGCAATTAATCTGGCATAGCCAAAGACACGACACAGGCAACATCAGCACTGAGCTAAAGGGTAGAGCTGCCACTTTCAAGGAGCAGGACTCTAACCTGGAAGCTTATAAGAAATCTCGCTATGCCCTCTTATGAACCATCAAACATGCAAAGCGTCGATACAGGAATAAGTTCGAATCGTACTACACCGGCTCCGATGCTCGTCGGATGTGGCAGGGCTTGCAAACTATTACAGACTACAAAGGGAAGCACAGCCGCGAGCTGCCCAGTGACACGAGTGTACCAGACAAGCTAAATTACTTATATGCTTGCTAAGACCTTTTAACAGGTCAACATTCACAAGGCCGCAGGGCCAGATAGATTACCAGAACGTGTACTCTGAGCGTGCGCTGACCAACCGACAAGTGTCTTCACTGACATTTTCAACCTCTCCCTGTCTGAGTCTGTAATACCAACATGTTTCAAGCAGACCACCATAGTCCCTATGCCCAAGAACACTACGTTAAACTGCCTAAATGACTACCAACACGTAGCACTTGTGCCTGTAGCCATGAAGTGCTTCGAAAGGCTGGTCATGGCCAACATCAACACCATTATTCCAGAAACCCTAGACCCACTCCAATTTGCATACCGCCCCAACAGATCCACAGATGATGCAATCTCTATTGCACTCCACACTGCCCTTTCCCAACTGGACAAAAGGAACACCTATGTGAGAATGCTATTCATTGACTACAGCTCAGAGTTCAACACCATGGGGCCCTTAAAGCTTATCACTCAGCTAAGGACCCTGGGACTAAACACGTCCCTCTGCAACTGGAACCTGGACTTCCTGACGGGCCGCCCCAGGTGGTAAGGGTAGGTAACTACACATCCGCCACGCTGATCCTCAACACAGGGGCCCCTCAGGGGTGTGTTCTCAGTCCCCTCCTGTACTCCCTGTTCACTCATGACTGCATAGCCAGGCACAACTCCAACACCATCATTAAGTTTGCTGATGACACAACTGATCACCGACAATGATGAGACAGTCTATAGGGAGGAGGTCAGAGACCTGGCCTTGTGGTGCCAGGACAACAACCTCTCCCTCAACGTGGTCAAGACAAAGGAGATTATTGTGGACTACAGGAAAAGGACCGAGCACGCCCCCATTTTCATCGACGGGGCTGTAGTGGAGCAGATTAAGAGCTTCAAATTCCTTGGTGTCCACATCACCAACAAACTATAATGTTCCAAGCACACCAAGCCAGTCGTGAAGAGGGCACGACAAAACCTATTCCCCCTCAAGAGACTGAAAAGATTTGGCATTGGTCCTCAGATCCTCAAAATGTTATACAGCTGCACCATCGAAAGCATCCTGACTGGTTGCATCACTGCCTGGTATGGCAACTGCTCGGCCTCCAACCACAAGGCACTAGAGGGTAATGCGTATGGCCCAGTACATCACTGGGGCCAAGCTTCCTGCCATCCAGGACTTCTATAGCAGGCGGTGTCAGAGGAAGGCCCTAAAAATTGCCAAAGACTCCAGCCACCCTTGTCATAGACTGTTCTCTCTGCCACTGCATGGCAAGCAGTACCGGAACGCCAAGTATATATCCAAAAGGCTTCTCAACAGCTTCTACCCCCAAGCCATAACACTCCTGAACAGCTAATCAAATGGCTACCTAGACTATTTGCATTGCCCTCCCAAATTTATGCTGCTGCTATTCTCTGTTTATTATCTATGCATAGTCCCTAACTCCCACACACAACTAAATCCCTGAACCCTATCCAACTTTTCTCACGAGTAAGGAATGGAGTATGGTTGGTGTGTAGACTTGGCTCTACCTTGCTGTGTTAATTTATTTGTTTTATTGAACCTTTATTTACCCAGATAAGTCCATTGAGAACCAATACTCATTTAAATAACATTGCAACAGTGAACAGGACAACACACAATACCACAAAAAAGAAATACAACACACTATACAGAGGAAAGGTACAAATTAATCAAATATACAACAATAAGAAATGTTCTCAGTGGGTTGGTTAGAGCAGAAAAGTCCAAGCCAACACAGCAGACTTAATGATCAGCAGCTACACTGATCAGATAGCAGCTCAGTTAATGTTTTTGAAGGAGTCTAGTGGGATGAAAATGTCAAGTTTGAGGGGCTTTTGCAGCTCGTTCCAGTCGTTGGCGGAGGGAAACTGGAATGAATGACGGCCAAAGGAAGTGCAGGCTTTGGGAATGACCAGTGTGATACATTTACCAGAGCGCAGGTTGCTATTGGTAGTGGAGATGTTGAAGAGTGAGCTGAGGTAGAGGGGAGACTTGCCTATGAGGGACTTGTAAATAAAGTGGTACCAGTGGGTCTGACGTTGTGTATGTAACAAGGGCCAGTTGGCCAGGTTGTAAAGGTCACAGTGATGAATGTTGCAGGGGGCACTGGTAACAAAGCGGATAGCAGTGCGATAAATTATGTCTAGTTTATTGAGGGAGGTTTAGGGGGCAAGCCTGCAAACTACAGTACCAGTAAAAAGTCTGGACACAGCTACTCATTCAAGGGTTTTTCTTTATTTCTACTATTCTCTACATTGTAGAATAGTGAAGACATCGAAACTAGTAAATAACACATATGGAATCATGTAGTAATCAAAAAAAAAGTTAAACAAATCAAAATACTACATGATTCCATATGTGCTTTTCATAGTTTTGATGTCTTCACTATTATTCTACAATGTAGTAAAAAATAAAGAGAAACCATTGAATGAGTAGGTGTGTCCAAACCTTTGACTGGTACAGTATATCGCCATAGTCCAGGATTGTCAGGATGGTCCTTTGTATGTCTAGGTCTTTGGCTGTAAGACTCCCCTCTGTCCCCTGTAATCACCACACAATGATATAAGAAGCGCCAAATATTTGGCCAAATTCTGAAAAGAATGAGCAAAAGATGGAGGCTAGGTGTACTGTAGGTTGTGTGGTTGTGCTGTCACCCTCCTTTGGATCCTGCAAGAACAGGCGGCTAAGGGGTGACTATCTAACTGTTGGTGGCAGTTGGGTCTTTTTCCCGCTTGCCATGGTGAGCTCTGAGCAGTATGAAGATGAAAAGCTTGAGGGGAACTGTAATCAGATTGTCTCCCGCTGTCACGCCCTGACCATAGAGAGCCTTTGTTTTTCTATGGTATAGTAGGTCAGGGCGTGACTGGGGGTTGTTCTAGTTAGTTATTTCTATGTGGGGTTCTGGGTTATTATTTCTATGTTGGTGATTGGTATGATTCCCAATTAGAGGCAGCTGGTAATCGTTGTCTCTAATTGGGGATCATATTTAGGTAGCCTTTTTTCACCTGTGTTTGATGGGATATTGTTTTGAGTTAGTGCACGTAGCACTCCATTGTCGTCATGTTTCGTTGTTTGTTTCTTTATCGTTTTATTTTGCTAAGTTTCACTTTCAATTAAATTATGTGGAACTCAACATCCGCTGCGCCTTGGTCCGATAATTATTCCAGCGAACGTGACACCCGCAGTCTGACTCTGGATGTATGTTCTCTTGCTAGCCTAAAACGCACACGTGCATGCGCCCCACACCCCCAAACTCAGCGCCACATTAATAACCATCCAGCCCCAGTCAGATCTCATTCCATCAGAGCCAGGGAGAGGCTGCCACCGCTCTGCTCTAAGCCCAGATTTAGGCACTTTGACTGGGACACACTCAGTAGGCCTCCCTCTCCACCACCCACCACCAGCCATCCACCATTTCTTCTTAACACTAGATATTGTTTGTTACACCCAGAGCCCCCAAATGAGACAGGATTTGGGGCTAAGAGTGTAAGGATTTTGTCTGCAGGGAATCAAAGTGACTTTCTCTGTTGGATTCCCTTTGTAAAATAGTAAAGCTCAACACCAAGGTTCTCGCTCGCTCTCCGTTGTTCGTTATCTTCGCCGCAGGCAGCTAAGAGCAGCTTAGCGCGTCGCGGTCATAACACCGCTACGAAAGCAATTCATTATTACAAAATGGTTTATAATTACGCTGTGGTCACGGGTTGTTAGCTGACTCCGTATGCGTCCTACATTGTGCTCCAACCTCCTGTGGTTTTACCTATTAAACCCTCTTTCCGTCTCCCGCTCCCGCTCCCCATCTCCATCTCCCTCTGTCTCTCTCAAATTCAAATTCAGATTGCTTTATTGGCATGAAATGCAATTTGTAGATATTGCCAAAGCAGTATAGTGGTACAGCATAAATACAGTAGAATGCAATGAGGGTAATAACAGTAATAATAACAGTACATATAATCATGTATGCAGGTACAACACTACTGCTGTTGTATTGTGTAATCTTAGGTCAATAAATGGAATTGAATAAAAATAAGATTATAATGTTAGTTGCATCTCACTGCATTGTACCACTCAATTGTAGGAGTGTGTTGGGGGACTTAATAAACTGTTGCCCCTCTCTCCCCCCACACACACATGCACGCACGCACACACAGACAGACAGAGGTCACTCAGACCTACCCAGCAAACGAGTCTCCCAGCTCCCAGATATGCCATTACATATTTATTTTCGCTCCGGGCTGCCCCAGTACTTTAGTGACACCGACCACATGAGTAGTTTGATTTGATTTGAAAGAGGACATCTGGTGGCCTTCTGGCTGTGATAGTGGAGGGTGAAGGTATATGCGGGACCCTATTCCTTATATAGTGCACTACTTTTGACCAAAGCTACATAGGGAGTAGGGTGCCAACAGCTGTACAGAAAGACTCACGTTAAGGCCAAATTACAGAGGAGGAACTTCTTGATGCAATTAAAGCCTTTAAGTCCGGGAAAACACCAGGGCTGGATAGCATACCAGTTGAGGTTTTACCAAACCTTTTTTTATGTACTCAGAGGTCTGTTATTAGCATGTTTTAACCACTCCTATAAAAATGGTAGATTATCAGATACTCAACAAGAATTTCATTATTAGGGCCAAAGCGGTAAATATAAAGATCCAGTCCATAAAAAAAATGGTAGGCCCCTTACACTTCAGTGTTGTGACCAAAAATTCGAGCAAAATGCATAGCGCACAGAATTAAAAAGATATTGTTGGATGTTATTCATCCTAATCAGACAGTTTTTTTTTTTACATGGACGATACATTGGAGATAAGACAAGTATTGGAAACAATAGAACACTATGAAAAATCTGAGAAACCAGGCCTGGTTTTCATAGCTGACTGTGAAAAGGTCTTTAATAAAGTACGACTGGAGTTTATATATATGCCGGTAATATTTCAATTTGGGAGAATCTCTTATACAATGGGTTAAAGTTATGATATTAACCCTAGGTGTAAAATATGAAATAATGGCTACTTATCAGAAAGTATTAAACTGTCAAGAGGTGTAAAACAAGGTTGTCCACTATCAGCATATCTATCTAAATCAACAATAATATCAAGGGCCTAGACATTTTGGGTTTAAAAACGAAGGTGTCATTGTACTCTGAGGATTTATGTTTTCTTTTAAATCCACAATTTGGATCCCTCCACAGCCTCATAGAGGATCTAGATACTTTTTCTAACCTCTCTGGATTACAACCAAATCATGATAATTGTACTATATTACGTATTGGATCACTAAAAAATACAGCTTTTACATTAGAGTGTAGTTTACCAATAACATGGTCTGATGGTGAAGTGAACATACTAGGTATTCATATCCCGAAAGAAAGAAATGCTCTCACTACAATACATTTGAATAGAAAGTTAGCATTTACATTTACATTTAAGTCATTTAGCAGACGCTCTTATCCAGAGCGACTTACAAGTCTAATAAAATTGTGATGCAGAGTAAAGGTCTACATCAACTGTAGTTAACCATTTTACTTCTATGGACCTAGAGTTGACAGTTGGGCACTTAATTGACATGGCACTATAACAACATACGGTAGAGGACACGCTCTGTGGTCAGAGGTAATGTCCTTTATAAACCTCATGTTAAACTTTCCCTATTGTTATGACCCTCAGTCACTGATAGGGCTTCAATTGTCAGTATTTATCACCAGGAATTTGAGATTCTCAGTAAGACGGAGCAAAGAACCCAAATAAACTGATACAACATCCATGGTGAACAATTAGAAAATAAACTTTAGTGATATTGTTTTACAAGAAGCCTTGACTCCAAAATACAGTAGTGTTGTCAACAAAACACCTTTATATTACAGCTGTGTTGCACTGCACCAGTTTAACACTCCCCTCCCTATAAATGCAAAGCCAGTAGGATCTATCAGAGAAGGCAGGAGTCCTGGACTGAGGCTGGAGGCTGTAGCCTGGGGATGGACGTGGTTTAGCTCTGGCCTCCCAGGGTGTGCTTGTCAAACAGGTACTCTGCCATCTTGTTTTTGACAGCATCCATCTTGGTGAGGTTGGTGATGTGGTCTCCCAGCTTCTTAATGGCCTCCACCTGCTCGTTCAGGTAATGGGTCTCCAGGAAGTCACACAGATGGGGGTCAACCTTGTCAGAGGCAATCTTGTGCAGGTCCAGCAGGGCCTGGTTCACATTCTTCTCCAGCTGCAGAGCACACTGCATGGCCTCCAGCCCATTGCCCCACTCATCACGTTCTGGCTTCTTGATGTCCTGGAGTAAAATGCGTCCACCTCTCTTGTTCTGGAAAGAGAGAAGCTTGTCGGCGTGCTCGCGCTCCTCGTCGCTGTTCTCCTTGAAGAAATGCGCGAAGCCAGACAGAGCCACATCGTCACGGGAGAAATAGAAAGCCATTGAAGTGTAGGTGTGGGAGGCAAACATCTCCATGTTGATCATCCGGTTGATAGCAGCTTCGCAATCGTGGTGATAGTTCTGGCGGATCTGAGACTCCATTTTGGCAGGTATTCTTTTATATCAAATTGAAATGTACATAAATAAAGTTCCTTCGACTATTTTGCTATTACAGTTAAAGTAAGTGTTACGTTATCAATCCGTAATGTTCTATAGTGCGGGACGAAGGCAGAGCAAAAATAGATACAATTTTGCTACCTTGAAAGGGATAATACCATGTCTATTTGTGGGAAAAAATCATCCTGATTTAACTCTTTAGTCATATCCCAGTTTACCTATTTGCTCATGTTCTTGTCTACACCGTTCAACTTGTTTTTTATATATGAGCAGAAAATATAACATTTAATTTGGAATGGCAAGCCAGACAAAATTAAATGGGCCTATTTATATAATGAATATGAATTCAGAGGGTAGACATGATTAAATATTAAAGCATTAGACATCTCACTAAAGGCTTCAGTCATACACAAGTTATACTTAAATCCAAACGGGTTCTCTAGCAGATTATTAAGAATGACTCAGGCCTTTTTGCCTTTATTAAGATTACAACCTCTCACTTTTGGTTATTTGAAAATGAAATATTCTCAAAAATATCGCTATTTTTAAAGCAAGCCATAGAAAAGTGGTTGCAATGTCAGTTTAATTCACAAAAAAAGCCAGAACAAATATTACAACAAATGGTTAAACTAAAATATAGTAATTGATTAAAAAAAACTATATTTTTAGAAAAAAAATAACTGTATAATCTTTGTAAATTATAACATACATAGGACTAGGTAGGTATGTCACACATGATGCTAGCAAAAATATATGGAAATGTCTGCTCTACTCAAAATGACAACCAACTGATTGCAGTATTACCACAAAAATGGTCGAGGCAAGAGGAACTTGTCTGTCGACCCTACATTAAAGACCAAAATTGGTTAAAGAAAATTGTGAGAAATAAAAAAGTATACCACTTCCATTTAAGGACCACAAAATTGACAGCTGTTGCCATATAGATTGCTAAATAGTTGGAAAGTGATTTTCGATGTACCGATTCCATGGCACTTGGTTAATGAACTTAAAGTTTTTCAATTTAAATGATTTTACAAAATTCTTGCAACCAATAGAATGTTATCGATATATATGGGGGATACAAGAATCCCAGCTCTGCAGATTTTTTACATTGATGGGAAAAAAAAGTCTGATAGAGGTGTTAACAACCCATGGAGCTGCTGTCGGAGTGCTGTACAGATCTCCCTCTCTGTTCTCAAAGCCATGGCCAGTCTATTGAATAGACTCAACTTATATTCTCATCTCAGCCAAGGAGACAAAGGGCAATGTCTGTCTGGTTATAACAGACCTCTGTAATGAAACATGACTTCAGGGCATTGTGTACATCTGAGCCTCTTTAGCTAGTGCTCAAGGTTTCTGAAGAAGCATACATACAAGTACAAAGAAATAAGCATACAAACACATACAAAAACACTCACACATGCGCCTCACATGCACAGACACGCATGTGCGAATGCGTACCCACACACAGCGACGGGGGACAGCTGAATGCCTGGCAAGGTCACATCTGTCTCAGCTCCAGCTCAATTCATTATGTTCCAGTGGTGTAAAATACTTTAAAGTACTACTCAAATATCTGTACTTTACTTTACTATTTATATTTTTTGACAACATTTTTGCTTTTACTTCACTACTTTCCTAAAGAAAATAATGTACTTTTTACTCCATACATTTCCCCTGACACCCAAAAGTGCTCGTTACATTTTGAATGCATAGCAGGACAGGAAAATGGTCCATTCACACACTTATCAAGAGAACATCCCTGGTCATTCCTACTGCCTCTGATCTGTTGGACTCACTAAACACAAATGCTTCGTTTGTAAATTATGTCTGAGTGTTGGAGCGTGCCCCTGGCTATCCGTAAATGAATAATAATTGTGACATCTGGTTTGCTTAATATAAGCTATTTGAAATTATTTAAACTTTTACTTTTGATACTTAAGTATATTTTAATAATTACATTTACTTTTGATACTTAACTGTATTTAAAAACAAATACTTTACTGGGTGACTCATTTTCTGTTAGGGTATCTTTACTTTTACTCAAGTATGAGAATTGGGTACTTTTCCCACCACTGTTATGTTCTAATCTTGCTGGTCCTGGCTCCTGTACCATGTCAGTGGGGCAGAGAGAGAGGCAGATCCCTACTGAGGGTCTTACACATGCACGCACACACACACTCAGGAACGCACGCATGCACAGCCCTGAGCGCACAAGCACACACACTTGCATGGAAGCATACATGCACGCACACACACTGACACACACACAAACACACGCACGCGCGTACACGTACGCACATACACACTTGAACGGAAGCATACATACATGCACGCACGCACAGACACACTCAAGCACACACACACACACACACACACACACACACACACACACACACACACACACACACACACACACACACAGCAGGTCTCCGTTGACGGCCCTTGTCTGAATAGATTCTTGCTCTCATTACCACGCCTTTGTGTGAGCCACATTCATTCCCACATTGTTTTGTGTGTGTGTGCGCGCCCGCGTGTGTGTGTGTGTGTGTGTGTGTGTGTGTGTGTGTGTGTGTGTGTGTGTGTGTGTGTGTGTGTGTGTGTGTGTGTGTGTGTGTGTCTGTCTGCATGCTTCGCAATGTGTCCAGGGCCCATTAGGGGACTCCAGTAGACGGACTGTACTGTGCTGATACGGAGAGTCTTTTGTCTGCCTTTGCGGTACTCCATATTAAAAATCAAAAAGGTGCAAATCTCTCTGAGTCAGTTCATTGCTCTGCACTCCAACTGAAAATGGGGACATAATCCAATAGCCATTTGATACATTCTGAATTTACACGCAACCTTTATAGAATGTTTGTGTAAGGCTGTGGAATATGTCAAATCTCTTAAGAGAGCCGAGTGGCTTTATATTATATTCCCAGTTTTATTTTACGTCTTTTATTACCTCAATTCAATGAAATATAATTGAACAATGGATATTCAGTTCCTCTGTGTTTTAATAACAGGGTATTGTGTGTGCTTTTCATACCCTGGGTATTCCCCGCAGAGCGGAACAGCAGTGTGGATGAAACGTTGTCTTAGGGCTCTATTTAAATCCCTGAAGCATTACAGATTGTGTGATAGAAATGTTAAGGTCATTTCCAATTGAGCTTGCATAGGCAGCATTTGCCGCGAGAGTCTCCGCTAACGCAGGAACATTCCTTTTTAAATGTCAATCGCGCTGTAACGCTGAACTTCCCCGGTACGGGTTGAATAGAGCCTTTGCATTATTCTCAAAAATCTACATCTACTCATATTCAAATCAACGTTCCTGTCTCCCTAACCTCGATACAAAAATCTACATCTACTCATGTTCAAATCAACATTCCTGTTTCCCTAACCTCGATACAAAAATCTACATCTACTCATGTTCAAATCAACATTCCTGTTTCCCTAACCTCGATACAAAAATCTACATCTACTCATATTCAAATCAATGTTCCTGTCTCCCTAACCTCGATACAAAAATCTTATTTGAGGCTGACATTTACTTTCTTTTCATTGCCTTTCGTTGTCCCAAAGGTGCAAAGGCAGACGGTCTGCTTATCGTGGACAGATTTTGACGGGAGCGAAACATCTCGTTTCTCCTCTTCCACTCTGACTGGACCTTAACAAATTGACCTCATTACCTGGATGACCATTGGAGTGCCTGTCAGAAACTCACAGGTATAGACTAAGGGTTCCCAAACTTTTTCACTCAGGGCCCAACTTCCAGCAATGGGGAACATCCCGCGCCCCCCCCCTGGCGTGCGCACACATGCACAACGTCTATTTCCTTGGGCACAAGCACTGTTCATACCCCTCTTGTTGGTGGAGAGAATTTTGCAGGTTTAAGCTTATTTCCTGCAATTCTACACATTTTTTGTTCATGGGGTGCAAAGAAAATGTTGCCGTTTTAAAGCAAAGTGTCTTGCACAATTCTATACATTTTTACATGTCTAATATGTATTCATGTGATTTGAGTGACAAACAAATTACAATAATATTTATGGGCTAAAAAACCTAAATAATGAAACATTAGCTGACATGGGCTAGTTGATCAAGACATTTCTGACAAGTTATAAATAGCTCTATACGGTATGCAATGACTGACATGACAAGAGGGAAACTACCCAATTTTTCGAAATTGCACCTTGTGCATTCTACCATCACAACATTCAAGAGTAAGTTTCAAGGCGGATCGAGTTCCGCACTGAAACACTGGTATAGACAACGGCCTAGCCGTTTGTGTGTGCGCGTGTGTTCAGAGCGTACAGGGATGGGGCCAGGATGTGGACATGAAGCTGGGGTAAGGGTTAGGGTTCCAAGCTCACATCACAACTTCGTTAGTGTCTTAAAGGACCCAAACTATGCCACTGTTTTTACTCTTTGCGCTATTGTCAATTGTTTGTTCGTGTTGTTTTGTCTTTTATTGTATGAATTTGTTGTTTGTCTGCCACCAGGTGGAATGGTTTTGTTTTGTCTTACACAAACAAAAATAAGAAACACGTCAATAAAAGATATGAAAAGAAAAGAGGATTATGTTTGAGGCTAGGGTAGCAGCTGAACTGAGATGTGGACATAAAGCTAGGGTCAGGGCTAAGGGCTAGGTAGGGTTATAGTTAGAGACGATGGCCTTGTGTACTCTCTTCCTTCCCATGGTCAGTGGTGCCATTCTCCATCCTTTCAGCAATCCGTAACCTATGCTGTCAGTGACAGGGGGGAAATCATTAGCATCCAATCTATCTGAATGTCACATGGCAAATATAGTGTTGCAAAAATCCCCCCCCCCCCCCCCCCTTCCCCGCCCAAAGTAGTGCTTACTCAAACATATGCTGATGTAGATGGCAGCTGTTTATGTGTATGCGTGATCATACATCTGCATGTGTCTCCTGGGCCAGTGCTGCCTAGATTGGCTGGTGGTTTGCCGCCCGGCCTAGGCCTCATGAGGAGTGGGTGTAACCAGACTAACAGGCAGGCTGCGTCCCAAATGGCACCATTTTTTGTGTAGTATACCTTGGTTAAAAGTAGTGCACTAAATGGGGAATAGGATGGCATTTGGGACGCATTACAGCCTCCTGTTTGCCTGACGCACGACGTAACCTTTGAGATGATGGATCCTGACACAGCAGGCCATGTTTGGCTTCACAGTCAGGGAATGTGAGAATCCAACTGTCAGCAGCAAGAAATCAACAGCACAGCCAAGCTTGCTTCACAGCAGACACTGCCCTGAACACAGACGCACACACGCAACATGCGCCACACACACGCAACATGCACCACACACATGCAACATGCACGACACACACACACAGCCGACGCTCCTCTCCTCGGAAGGAAATGTTTCTTTAGCATGCCATGTTGGAGAAGTGAGGTGAATGATTGCTTAATGGAAGGCTGGGCCTGCTGTATGTTTATTGCTTTGTTTATTTCAAGGATTCTGTTAAGTTAGGGCCTAAATGAAAGGAGGACTTGAGGTTGGGCTGGGGCAAAGAGATAGTTATAGGACTCAATGTGGATATAACCCGTTTATTTTATGGACCTTGCCATTGAGGGCTTCCACCATTTTAAAGTAGTCAACTGGGTGGGGATTTCTATGAGTTAGGAGCAATCAGCCAATGAGCAGAGCATTGTCTTCTTCAAATTGGATGTTATGGTTTGTAAATGGCTTTAAGATATATCACCGCCATCTATTGGCCAGAATAAATGAATGAATAATGATTTGGTACAGAACTCCAGCACTGCAGATGACACTTTTTTTTCAAACACAGAAGAAGAAAATTGACTACTTTAAATGGAGAAAGCCTCAATGGCACTACCCATGCCATCACAGACGCCATAATGGCACAGATACAAGTTTAGACCTCTTTCCATATCTATGGGCTGGGGTTAGATGGTGGAGAATGGATGTGTTTCATAGGTGGATGAGTTACAGGGGGAAGCAACTGAAATAAGAGCAGGTTAGAGAATTATGTCTGTTCTGCACAACCTATTTCTATCTGCAGTGGTCTTTAACATTTCAACCACATGAATGCACCCAAGGTATAAGGGTATCTGCAGTGAAGAGGAGATGGCACACAGAGTCATCTGCATTCAAATAAAATGTTATTTTTCACATACACGTGTTTATCATGACACTAGGCGAGACTCAAATGCAGACACAGGAGGCAGATGGTTGGAGTTTACGATGTTAAATAAATCCAAAGGGAATAGGCAAGAGAATGGTTGTGTACAGGCTTGATTGTGATTTCAATTCTATGTATAGGGCAGCAGCCTCTAATGTGCTAGTGATGGCTATTTAAGTCTGATGGCCTTGAGATAGAAGCAGTTTTTCAGTCACTCGGTTCCAGCTTTGATGTACCTGTACTGACCTCGCTTCTGGATAATACCGGGGTGAACAGGCAGTGGCTCGGGTGGTTGTTGTCCTTGATGATCTTTTTGGCCTTCCTGTGACATCGGGTACTGTCCCCGATGATGCGTTAGGCAGACCGCACCACCCTCTGGAGAGCCCCTGCGGTTGCGGGCAGTGCAGTTCCCGTACCAGGCGGTGATATAGCCTGACAGGATGCTCTCAATTGTGTATCTTTGTGGGGCCCCAGTGTTGTCGGATCAGCGAAGTGGAGGTGTCGTTTCTTGCTGCTGTCTGGTGTTGTATAGCACTTTGTGACATCTGGTGATGTAAAAAGGGCTTTATAAATACATTTGATTGACTCACTGGGCCTTGACGACGGTCAGACAGACCACCCTTTGGGGACCACTGTGATGATCAATGATGCCATTACCTGTCCTCAGCAGCCTCTCCGGACCAGTACACCTCTAGTCCATCTCAACCCCCCCACCCCCCCCACACACACACACACATTCACACACTTAGGGAATACATGAGTGTGGTCAATGGTCTATGAAATAAGTAGGTCAGTGCTGTATGCTGGTGAATGATATAGTATATGCCATCCGGCTCTCATCCATTAACCAGGCTGCAGAAGGTGTTGACATCTGAACACTGTCTATGAGAGAGAGAGAGACAGATTGGTGTTGAGCTTTACTATTTTACAAAGGGAATCCAACAGAGAAAGGCAGGCACTATGTTTCCCTGTAGACAAAATCATTACAGACATGCATGCAGGTGTAAGGTCAAATATTGGCACCCCAGCAGGTGTAGAAATAATCTCCTGTTCCAACCACCTACCTGTTTTACCGTCCCAGATGGTACGCAGTGACCTGACAGAAGTGTTATCATCCCAACACTGTGTGTCCATGCGTGTGTGTGTCACTAGCCACATATCCATTCACAGTTTTTATGCGAGTAAAGTCATACCGTATAAAAAAAACAACATAACGGCTGTGATGGAAACAGGAAGTTTCGGTACAATTTTAGAAATGCCAACAGATAATTTGTTAGTTCGACATGGTGGGATCTTTTTGTGTGGTAAAATGAATTATGCGAGAAATGGCTAATATTAACCATCATATTGAAGTAAACTTGGAGTCACGCAATGATATGGTGTGTGGTCATCCCACTACGACTCAGGAAACCATGCAGTTTATGCTACAGACGAAATAACTCATGATGAACTTCGAAAGTGCAGTGTGATCTTGATGCTCCTTTCCCTCTTATTTTCCAATAAATATCGAGGGTCTTTTTCTGGTGACATGATGATCGATTCTTGACTGCTGTTTGACTAGTGCTGAGCGATTAGTGCATTTTGAGGTTGGTTCGGTTTTATTAGAAAAAAGATGATCAGGATGATTAGGATTTCAGTCGTTTTTAGTAGTTCTTCAAAGTAAATATGGCATACTTTATGACTGCTGAATACCAACTATCAATCACTTAGATCAGGGTTTCCCAAACTCAGTCCTTATCTGATTCAGATAATCAATGTGTGTTCTCTCTTCTCTCAGTCTCTGTGTCTGCTCAGCAGAGATCGGACAAGTTTAAGCGGGTGCGCAATGGGTTATGGTCATTGTAGTTAATTACCACGTTGTTTTGCGCTAAACTATATTGAATATTGACCTGTTGCAAACTACAACTCCCTACTACATCACACAGTTCAGGCTTCATCGGATTTATCTCTACAGAAACTCGACATCTAGAAAACTAAATGTCAGTTACTCGTTCAGCACTAGGTTTGACAAATTGAAATATTCTTACCCATAATAATATGATTATGTAGACTTGCCTCAGCACGTACCCTTCCTGCACTGTATAGGTACATTTAGCTATTTAAGGCAACAGTTTTTGTGACCAAACTAGTTGAAAATGCGATGGAAACACATTGAACTTAAGATTTTTTTATTTGGTACATGAAATCTTAAGCGAAAAAAGTAAATTTGTGTGCACTACATCATCATGCACTGATGTTCATCCGCAACAGGTCTGTTTGGTGAAAAACACAACACTGGCAGGAAAATGTGCAGATTTTAGAATATTTGCATGAAAGTCTGTTGCCAATTGGATGGAAACCTAGCTAGTGTTATCATTCCATTCAGTGTGTTCACACTCCAACAGCCACTCCAACAGTATTTGTGGATCTGGATGTTCTCTTTGCTCATTTTAATGGGTTCAAAGGCACGGCTCCAGGTGCCTGATAAAGGGGGAAAGACTGTAGAGAGAGAGAGAGATGGAGGGAGTGAGACGTAGGAGAATGAGAGGGAAAGAGGCAGGGTAAGAAAGAATGAGAGAAAAGAACGGGATGGAGAGAGGGTAGAGAGTAGAAGGGGGAGATACACATAAGACAGAGAGAGTGAGAGAGGGTTGGTAGAGAGATAGGAGTGTAGCGAGAGAGAGCGAGTGAGAGGAGTGTAGCGAGAGAAGCGAGAAAGTGACAGGACAACCAGAGGGGGGCACTGTAGGACCATCTATCCTCTTTCCTCTTCTCTCCTCCTCTCTCCTCCTCTCTGCAGAGTTTAACAAATGGGGACGGCAGACTCAGGGACATGTCCTCTCTCTCTCTCCCTCTCTCCCTCCATCTCTCGGAGAGCCAGGTTGGGACGATTTATTGTGCCGTAAAGACGAATAAGATGTGGCTGCTCTCTCACAACAACGCTTCTTCCCTTCCCACAAACAATGTGTGTGTTTGAGTGTGTGCACCCATTTGTGTCTGTGTGTGTGCGCGCATGCTTGCTTGTGTGTGTGTGTGTTTTCCTCCCCGACACAGATAAAAATGTCTCCCTCCTGGAGGTAACGTCAGTTTAACCCCATCAGATAATGACAATATTTGTTTGTCATTGTCATGCTGTGCTCCCTACAGGGTCCTTTCCACTGACGCAATGGCCCATGATCCCCAGCAATGACAAACAGGAAGAGAGTCATGTGAAATAAAATGACACAGGAGGGGGGAAGAAACTAATGTATTGTAAACTTCTAATCAAACATCCCCAAGCTCTATGAGACCAATGGAGAGACAGAAATGGAGGCAGGGAAGAAGTACACTATATATACAAAAGGATGACGGCCTCCCGGGTGGCGCAGTGGTCTAGGGCACTGCATCGCAGTGCTAGCTGCGCCACCAGAGTCTCTGGGTTCGCGCCCAGGCTCTGTCGCAGCCGGCCGCGACCGGGAGGTCCGTGGGGCGACGCACAATTGGGCTAGTGTCGTCCGGGTTAGGGAGGGTTTGGCCGGTAGGGATATCCTTATCTCATCGCGCTCCAGCGACTCCTGTGGCTCGCTAACCAAGGGGGCCAGGTGCACGGTGTTTCCTCCGACACATTGGTGCGGCTGGCTTCCGGGTTGGAGGCGCGCTGTGTTAAGAAGCAGTGCGGCTTGGTTGGGTTGTGCTTCGGAGGACGCATGGCTTTCGACCTTCGTCTCTCCCAAGCCCGTACGGGAGTTGTAGCGATGAGACAAGATAGTAATTACTAGCGATTGGATACCACGAAAATTGGGGAGAAAAGGGGAGAAAATTTTAAAAATATATATATTAAAAAAAGGATGTAGACACCCCTTCAAATTACTGGATTCGGGTAATTCAATCAAGCACACAGCCATGCAATCTCCATAGACACACATTGGCAGTAGAGTGGCCTTACTGAAGAGCTCAGTGACTTTCAATGTGGCACCATTGCCACCCTTCCAACGAGTCAGTTCGTCAAATATTTGCATTGCTGGAGCTGCCCCGGTCAACTGTAAGTGCTGTTATTGTGAAGTGGAAACGTCTAGGGGCAACAGTGTCTCAGCCGCAAAGTGGTAAGCCACACAAGCTCACAGAACGGGAGTGCCTAGTGCTGAAGTGCGTAGCACATAAAAATTATCTGTCCTCGGTTGCAACACTCACTACCAAGTTCCAAACTGCCTCTAGAAGCAACATCAGCACAACTTTTCATCGAGAGCTTCATGAAACGGGTTTGCATGGCCGAGCAGCCGCACACAAGCCTAAGATCACCAGACGCAATAACAAGTGTTGGCTTGAGTGGTGTAAAGCTCGCCGCCAATGGACTCTGGCTCAGTAGAAACGCGTTCTCACGCGTCACCATCTGGCAATCTGATGGACAAATCTGGATTTGGCATACGCCAGGACAACGCTACCTGTCCGAATAAATAGTGCCAACTGTAAAGTTTGGTGGAGGAGGAATAATGGTCTGGGGCTGAAAATGTCTCTATTTCCTCCAAGGTAGCCCTGAGGTTGTGGTGATGAATGTATAACAATGTACAACAGATCTTATATCTACTGCCTAATAACATAAATCCCTTCTAACCACTTGTTATGCTGTAGTTGTTTTCTATCCAACCATGCAATCTTTTAGATAAACCTTGTATCCAGTCAATTAAACTCCCAGTGAACCGAGCCTCACTTGAGTTCAGTTGCCTGAGAGTCAGCAAACGCAATATGGTTAATAGCGTCATTTAGAGGGGAATGGAAGACATTGAGTGTGTCTCAAATGGCACCCTATTCAACTTTTGAGCCTTATGGGCCCTGGTCAAAAGTAGTGCACTAGGTAGGGAATAGCGTGCCATTTGGGATGTATCCATTGTTCCCATTGGATTGGGCTGATCTGATGGGGCTCAGTGAAGGGGAAAAAGGAGGAACATTACGAAGTGTAATTACTTTAAGCACCATTAGGAATGCAATAACTTGGAGTGTTTCGCTACAAAACAAGTCCAGCTAGGCTGGTCTGAATTGGACAGAGAAAAAGCTATGTTGTTTCAGGATACACACAGTCCTAATCAACTGACTGTCTTCAGTTTACTTCCTGAATTGACTGCTTTCAATAAAACATTTACCTAAACCCTGGTACCTGCAGTAGCCTGTTGCTACGCCTGAGGGTAAATTGCTACAGGCAGAAAGGTCTCTGCTCACCTTGCCATGTGATGCATCATCTTCTGTTTCTAATTAAATAGGAAGTAAATGACAGCAGCAAATACCAGTGTTTTGGGAATTACATCTGACAGCTGATTATTGTGGATGACAAATCATTCGACTGCAATGAAGCATGGCTCCAATCGTAGACGGAGACAGGTTCTTTACCAATACAGTCATTTACTCACCACACTCTCTCCAGTGTTCACTCCTGTCTGTGACCTCCCAGTAGGTAACATTCTCCCCAGCCAGTCCTGTGAAGCTTTTATTAGTGTCCCACTGAGAGGTTATGAAGGGTAACACTGTGAGGGCCGGTGTAGGCCCAGCAGGTACTGAGAGATAGGGGTTGGGGTAATTGGGTATACACGGCTCTCATAGCGGGCTGCCTAGTCTGGCACAGTGGTTTTGTGTGTCCGTCTGTGTGTGTGCATGCGTTTTTTTGTTCGCGCGCGCGTGTGTGTGTGTCTCTTGTGTGCGGTCAGTCCTCTCACGGCCTGCTGTGATGGGGGCCAGGTATCGGGGTGTTTGAAGTGAGAGTGTTATAGACTCATTGATCTGTGGCAGTCTCACAGGAGTTCATTGCTGAGACATGGAAACCTGAGGACTGCTACAATCAATAGACAGATAGAGCCCTGTGGCAGCCAGCAACAGTGTGGGTTCACTCTTCTGATCCCGGTTCTCTCTCCTCTGCTCACAGCCACCACCTCAGGAAATACAAAACACTCTTTCTCCATCTCTCCCACTCAGAGATGGTGGCAGTTGGCCTAGTGGTTAAGAGAGTTGGACCTGTAACTGAAAGGTTGCTGGTTCAAATCCTCGCGCAGAGCAAGGCTGTTAACCCCAACAAGTACTCCCGGGTGCTGATGATGTTGTTTAAGGCAGCCGCACCTCTCTGATTCAGAGGCTCTGGGTTAAATGTGGAAGACTCATTTTGGTTGAATGCAGTCAGTTGCGCAACTCACTAGGTATCCACTTTCCCTTCCCTCATCGATGTGGGATATATTTAGTTATCTTCGACTGACCTTTTAAGGCCCCAAATGGTTTGCTTACCCAGTTCTGCGTCACATGGCCTTATGATTCCTTCCGCATCGCTGCATTGGCTCCTTACCCAGAGTGGCTGTTTTTCTTGCCCATTAGAATGCATTACCTGATCCCAGCTGTGGCTCTTTAAGACCCGAGTCCAGGGATCAGTGTAGACAGGTACTATCCTGGGATCTGACAGAGCGGAGCGGTCTCAAGGTGGATGGGAATGGAAACTTGTCGTCTTGGTAAAAATGCAAGTGTAATCACACTCACAAAGAGTTGTCTGCAATCTCCATCCAGTTTAGGTGTGAGCCGAGGACAGGAGCTGGCTGTGTGTGTGTGTTTATTGTTGTGTCTCAGGACAGGTTCTTAATAAGGAGAATGAGACAGTGGGTCCCGACGGAACGCGGCCCACAAGCGCCTTCAATGAAGACGCAGTGAAGCCCGAAAAACGGGAGAGAGGGAGGGAACTGAATGTACTCTGCGGGTTGGAAAATCTGAAAATTACCTGGCTTCATTGCCATGCTGGTCCAGATAGCACCATAATGTATGGGCCATATCAAAACAGTGAGCGAGACTGGGTGGATGAACAAATGTGGTCGAGGCAAAATATCTCTCCATCGGATGCCAGGGGAGAAGAGAGGAGCCAGAGACAATTTTTATCTCCCCTGCAGTCGTTTTTATGTAATAAGCCCATTAAATGCTGTGGCGTCTCATTCGTCCCTTGTCCCAGTGAAGCATATTTGTCAGCGGAATGGGCTTTGCGGCGCATCCAGCATTATGGAACACCCTTAGAGATAGCAGGGAAACATGTATTGGTTTCATGTAGTATATTTGTAATAACATCCTGTAAATAATGCCAAGAGAGGATAGGGTTGCCTGCCACAGACAGGGCTGAGTCTGGGGCCTGTTTTTCGGACTGTGCTTTTGTGTGTGGAAAATGTCCTTCCCTGTTAAAGGAATAACAAGAGAAGACACACTGAGAATAAATGAACAAGCAACAGACATAAACCCACTACAAAACCTTCATAGGGTTGATGAAGGCTTTAAGTTTCTTTAAAGTCTCAAAGACTACTATAAAATATCTAATTTGCACTTGACACCAAAATCACAATCTTCAAAATGCCCTCCCTCATTTCTAGAAAAAAAATCATGTTAACAAACTAATATTAGTTTAAAACCACTGTATCCAAACATTCATACATATTCAATCTTTATCAAATCCTAATCCGCATCACAGGTCAGTTACATACAGTGTGTCATGTCATCTTGAGACCTGCAAATGGATTACATCACATTGTCATTATAAACTCATATCCCATACAAGACCCATGTGTTAGTCAAACCGTTCCCCCTAGTCAGCTGGCTTAGTGAGTCAGGGTAGGACTGACATGGTACCTTTTGGTTCCACACAGATATATGTATTATACAGCAAAGAGACTAACCGCAGCCAGTTCATCAGAATCTGACAGCCACTGAGACCATACACCCACAGGGAACATTATAGCACACACCTGATTCACTCACAGCTCAGAGTTGAAATATAATCATGGCCATTCGCAGCAACCAGTAATGATCTTGGAGAGGTTTCTAAAAGAAAAGGCAGAGCCTCCCACTGTGTTGAGAGTTTAGGTGTGTGTGTGTGGTTTCACAGTGACAGATGATGGATGTGTGTGTGTGTGTGCATGGGGTGTGCGTGTGTCCTAGAGTTGGCTGATGTTTTGGCTGTAGGAAGCAGCATCTGTCTGATGGCAGTCTGGTGTATAATTGTAACGGAGCTAACTCATTATTATGGCACTCTCACAAAGACATTACCCTACACACAAAGGACAACCCACTGGCAGCATCCCACCCCGCTAGTGAGGGGGCTACTAGTCTTAACTAAATAACTTCTAAATAGATAAACTGTTGCTTTGTGCCACAGGTGTGACACTTCCTGGGAAAGCAAAATCACTTTGCGACCTCTGACAGCCCATGAGTCTCTCTGCCCTCACATTGTATCACAGTGATATGCGGAAACAGTGATGCAATACTGACAGTCTAGCTAGGTGATTTCTACTTCCTCACATTGTCTTTGGATGTCCACACAGAATATCAGTCACATACTTGATTGAGGAATATAGAACAGATTCCTTTTCTTTCATCTCATTATGGGTATGGGTCTCCATAATCTCGGAAACCTGAACTAAAATCTTGCATAATTGTGTCAGATATCAGATACTCGCTAACAGTAAGTTCTGGGGGGAGATGCATCAAGCAAGATACTTGACTGGGAAGGGAAAGCTCCATATGATAGCCTATAAATAAAGTCAAAACCGCAACCTGATGCTAATTCACATCAAATAAATGGGAATTCAAATACGTGACAAATTGACTTTTTAAAAATTAATGTTAAACTTCAAAAATAAAACAAAATCAGGACATGCATGTGTGGTTACAGGATGAGGGCTAAAGGGCCCAAATGCAGGACTTTCTAGCACAATTCGGGACAGTTGCTTGCCACGAGAGATTTGATCCTTCTATTATGGTCCCTCTTTCAACACCTCGGGCAAATAGTCTGATCAGCAGGCAGTGAACACTGTAGAGAGACACACAGAAGGACAGTTACACATTTATCAACATAATGAGTGTTCGTTTCCAGTCTGACTTTACTGTCCATATCACAGATGTAAAACTAATGGAATGCAGATCAAGTTCCAAGTTCAGAAGCTTTATTGCCCATTTTAGAGTAAAAATGGAGATTGGTATTTAGCTTTCACGTGGTTTGGTTACAGAAACACTGGTGATGGGACTTGGAATCGTCCGTTAGTAGTGAGACAGTGGTTAATGCAGTATGGAGACCCCCACTTTAATAAAAGTTAAACTCAGATGATGCTGCAAGGACCATACTGATTTTATTTTCCAGTCAGTCACACTGGTGGTTCAAATAGTATTTGAATAGTCCCAACTGTGCATGCACTGCCCATCAGGCAATCCAGACAGACTCAACCAAACACTTAACCAAGTTACTTTAAAAAATATAATATTGAAGTCACCTACTAATATTGTGTCTAGCAGTGAAAGAAAGCAGCCAACTTCTTTCCTTCTTCTTTATTTCTTTATTTTTTGGTGGGAGATCAGGGTTATCGCCATCAATTATCTCAGCCGTTCATTTGCTGACTCATTCCAAGAACAATTACTCGAGAGGAAAAAGGCAATAAATGAATGGACTTGCATTTTAATTAAAAGGGAGTAGGCTCTTAACAGTGGAAGGGATATTAAATTAGATAAACTAGAATTACACAGCCATGCCTCATTGGCAAAGTATAATGGAGCATAAAGTAAATGATGTGTTCAGGAGGAAAGCCACTGTTGTACTATATAAAGACCTCTACTGAAATCGTGGTGGTGGAGGGAGAGCCACCATCAGGCTATAAAAAGATCTCTACTGATGTTGTGGTGGAAGAAATGGGACCACTGTGTGTGTGTGTTTGCACGTGGGTAAACCTCAAACTCCTAAATCTCTTAACAAAACCAACAGATTCAAATGATGAATAGCGTACCTGACATGTATAGCCGCATGAGGCAAGATCTCCCCGTCACAGTTCCAGTTGCTATGGCCTGTGTCGTAGCTGGGATGGGCCGTACAGACCTGGTTACAGATCTTCTTCCCGCTGGTCTCACTCAGGTCCACCTCTGAGATCACATTGTTGTGCTTCGGAACAAACCGGAACCACCGCACATGTCAAACTGTGGAGGCAGAGAGGCAGGGATGGAGGGAAGTTAGGGGAGGGAGGAATGGAGAGGAGGAGGGATGGATAGAGGTAGGAATAAGGAGAAGGGAGTAAAGACAAGAGGGGATGGATAGAAAGTAGGGAAAAGAGGCAGAAAATAAGGGGTCAATCAACAGTACCAAAGGTCTCAGTCTTTCACTGCCCCCTGCTCAGTTCTACTCCACGGACTGTCTGAGAGGAGAGGAGCGATTTATTCTCCATCACACTCACTTTATGACTGGGCCTGGTTAGTATTCATACCAAGTTTCCCCTAAAAAGCTTTCTGTCAAAACTATGAATACACTTAGTGGCCTCTCACTCCTTGTTTCTCTCCTTGGTGGATGGGCTATGCAGATATTACAGAGGTATAATGCAATGAACATCCTACCATCCCACCTGTGTGTGTGTGTGTGTGTGTGTGTGTGTGTGTGTGTGTGTGTAGGAGGATGATGCAAGTTATCCAGAGCGCTTTGTAGAATTGGGATATCACTTTGTAGAATTGGGATATTTACGACAAGTGAGAGAGCAGAGTGGGAAGCAAGAGCATGTCTGAACTGAGGTATACCCCGATTTAGAAAGAGCTGTGTCAGCCAACTAAACCATGAGGTGTGCAAGCAAAGTACAGGGAAACTCTCTCCCACTCAATCTCCATCTCTCTGTGAAAGCTGAGTAACCCATGACATGCAGTACGTGAGAGAGATGAGAGTGACTGAGTGAGTAAGTGACTGAGGCATTCTCCATCTCCTCCTGAACTCCTTGTGACTTTCAAAAGTTTTACTGGCTTGATCCATAATACATTACCTGAGATTAATATGGTTTGGAAAAAATCTGTACTTACTTAGCAAATAACTAAAAAAATAGCTAAATCTTATAACTTTTTTGGGGGGGATGATATCCCCATCTGATTGAATCATCTTACATCTAATTATCTTTTATGATTGCCAATGTGAAAATCAATAAATAATAGCAAAGCAATTCTCATTAACAACTCAAAGAGTTCCCTACCTGGTCATCCTTGTTGGTGTGTCGTCTGAGGTGTCGGAGGAAGTCCAGGCGGGAAGCCTTGCGTACTAGGATGAGGTCCATGGTGCCATCAGCCAGGTGGGCAGAGGGCAACTGACCTCCCTGGGGCCCTAAGCAAAATTCTGCTAAAGGGCCCTCCTACCTGAACCGTGAGCCATGTAAACCATTTGCCATTACCACACAGTCACACCTGACCCCCCAGTGCTCCCACTACAATCCTCCCTCCTTTAAAACAGTTTGCTCCATCTGTCAGTCTAAGAATAAGTAGACCTATACAGAACAAGGTATAAACAAACTATTTTAATGAAAATAATATTTTTAATATAGAATCTTAAGATAAGTGAATATTAACATTAACATAAATAAGAAATTGTAGAAAATATCAAACATAGAAAATAATAAAATATAACACTGAGCTTTGGCTCTGCTGCCTGGTAATTAGTCCAGTCCTCAGTATTATACAATTTGCTTTGGCTATACAATGTAAACATAAGCCTATAGGCTATGGCTGCAGCTATATGTCTTAAAATAGTAAAATAAAACCTATACAGCTGTGTGATTTGCTTTGGCTATACATTGTAAACATAAGCCTATAGGCTCTGGCTGCAGCTATATGTCTCAAAATAGTCAAATAAAACCTATACATCTGTTTGATTAACTTTGGTTCCCTCTACAGCCTGGGCATTTTCAGCATCAGCATGGGCACCAGTCTATCTGGACTGTCTGGAAGAAATTGAGAAAGTATGTCACATAGTTAAGCAGTCATTTACACAAATGCACCTCTGCCATACAATCTTAAAATGTTACTAAGAGTGTAAACATTTGAATGTTTGAATTAAAATCTTACCATCAAAATATTCCTCTTCTGCACTTTGAATAAAATCATCAATGATGTCATCATAGGACATGTGTTTTCCCACGTCATGATTTATGCTCATGATGGCCAGACCACTCAAACGTTCCTGTGACATGGAAGACCTCAGGTTGTCACATTGGGTGACGCTGGAGAGACGAAGCATGTATGGGGAGTAAAACTTTTAATAAAGAATGGACATGGAGGCCTCCCGGGTGGCGCAGTGGTCTAGAGCACTGCATCGCAGTGCTATGCTGCGCCACCAGAGTCTGGGTTCGCGCCCAGGCTCTGTCGCAGCCGGCCGCGACCGGGAGGTCCGTGGGGCGACGCACAATTGGCTTAGCGTCGTCCGGGTTAGGGAGGGTTTGGCCGGTAGGGATATCCTTGTCTCATCGCGCTCCAGCGACTCCTGTGGCGGGCCGGGCGCAGTGCGCGCTAACCGAGGGGGCGGGTGCACGGTGTTTCCTCCGACACATTGGTGCGGCTGGCTTCCGGGTTGGAGGCGCGCTGTGTTAAGAAGCAGTGCGGCTAGGTTGGGTTGTGCTTCGGAGGACGCATGACTTTCGACCTTCGTCTCTCCCGAGCCCGTACGGGAGTTGTAGCGATGAGACAAGATAGTAATTACTAGCGATTGGATACCACGAAAATTGGGGAGAAAAGGGGATAAAAAAAAAAAAAAAAAAAAAAAAAAGAATGGACATGGAACGAGACAGTAACAGCGTCAGCAAACTAATAATACAGCCAAAAAACAATTAATGCAGAAGTGGGGAACAGAGCTGGGGAACTGACAAATTAGGGGAGGTAATAACAGGTGTTGAGTGAGTCAGTAACCCCCCCAGGGGTGCCACCCGGCATCCCACCTGGGCGAACCGGCCAAGACATGGGCGCTGGGCAAGCTGGTTGGGGGCGTGGAAGCCCAATGAACCGGCAGGAGCGTGAGAGCCTGAGTCCAATATTGCTGATGCGCGTGACAAGGGAAGGCAGGTGTGCGTAATGGATGATAGGAGTGTGTGACGAAGGGCAGCCTGGTACCCTCAAGTGCCATGGGGGGGGGGAGAGAGGGAGCAGACGTGACAGTATCCCCCCTCTAGGAGCGCCACCCGGTGTCCCACCTGGGCGAACCGGCCGAGGCATGGGCACTGGGCAAGCCGGTTGGGGCATGGAAGCCCAACGAACCGGTAGGAGCGTGAGAGTATGGCGAGCCGGCTGAGGCATGGAAGCCCGACGATCCGGCTGAGGCAAGACGCCTGTCAATCCCGCTGCAGAGGGGGAGCCCGAAGATCCGGTGGAGTGTGATGTTTGATGGGAAGCCGCTGAGCCAACCGGGGCAAGGAAACCTCTCGAGCCAGCTAGGGCGTGGAAGCCCAACGAGCTGGCTAGGCACCCCTGGTTCCATTGGTGGCGACCCAGAGCGGAACGCCAGTACTCCCCGATACTTTGTGTGATGGCTTCTGCATTCTGTCACATGGAATGACGCTGGAGAGACGAATCAGGTACGGGGAGTAAAACATTTAATAAACAACGGACATGGAATTAGACAGGAACAGCATAGGCAAACAGGTAACACAAACAGAAGACAATCAATGCAGAAGCGGGGAACAGAGCTGGGGAACTGACAAATATAGCGGAGCTAATAACAGGTAATGAGTGAGTCCAGGTGAGTCCAATATCACTGATGCGCGTGACGAGGGAAGGCAGGTGTGCGTAATGGGTGATAGGAGTGTGTGATGCAGGGCAGCCTGGCGCCCTCAAGCGCCGGGGGGGGGGGGGGGGGGGCAGACGTGATACAGGTAGCTTTTGATGAGCTTTAATTTTGAAAACCTCCTCTCTGCCGATGCTACTGTTACTGGTAGGGTGACTGCAATTCTTTGGGCTATCCAAAGGTTAGGCTAGAGTTCCTCCAGGTTTTTCTCACAGAGAAAGGAAATCAGCTCAAAGGCAGTCATCTTATCTGATGGAGGATCAGGTAAATTCTGAATCTCGTGTGCCAGATCCATTCCACTGATGTCACAGTCATCTTTGAAGGTTAGAGTGTCTTCAGCTTCCATGCAGTGAGCCTTTAAAGATTCACTGGACATCTGAGAGGCAGTGCGGAAGTTCAGCAGCACTCCATATTTGGTTTTCACCTGGTTGAGTGTTTCAAAACTCTCATCCGTGAATGTCACAGCAGTGACATGAAGTAGTTGACTTGAAGGATTTTCAGTGCATCAGTCACTGGTTCATCAGCGACCTCATAGCTGAAATGCCTCTTGCTGTTTCTCAGTCTCTTCTCTTTCAGAACATCCTCCACATTCATTTCTTCAGAAATGCTTTTGGCTGTTGTCTGGGAATCCAGTTTCCCGGTATGTAGTGGGGGAGGCCTTTGCATTTGAGATTAAATTCACTGCGATATCCAACTGAATTGAGGCATTTTGGAGGAGCTTGTTCACCTTGTTTGTCATTGTCAGTATCTCACACCATACGACACAGCAAATCAATAAGCGGTAGGACCCAACTTCCTCTGCAAGTGCTTGTGCCTCCACTTTGGCCACAGGATCGTTGATCGTCTGTCTGGCTCCCAGTAATGCCTCCCGAACCTCAGAAGCCTGATACCTGATTGCATGAACACTTTGGAGCCTACTCTCCCATCTTGTGTCACTCCATGACTTCACAGTTATGTTCACGTGTTTCTTAAAAACACTCCATCTTTGTGTGCCAGCTGAAAAGAAGAAGAGCTTTTGCACATGCCCAAAAAACTCAACTGCATCTTTTGAAGATTTGGCAGCATCTGCAATGACAAGGTTTAGAGTATGTGATCCACATGGGACAATTTTTTTTTTGCAATCTGGCTTGTACTCCTTGGTGCTTGCCCTTCATGTTGGCCCCATTATCATAAGCTTGCCCTCTGCAATCTTCAAATGGAATCTTCAGCTCGTTCAGCTTATCTAAGATGACAGTGGACAGGTTCAAGCCTGTTGTAATCTCAACATTCACAACGCCGAGGAAGTGCTCCTTGATCTCTGGCTTTCCCTTTAAAGCCACACTTCTCAGAATAATTTACATTTTCTCCTGGTGACCAATGTCAGGTGTACAGTCCAAGATGATGAAGAAGTACTTTGAGTCTCTTACTCGAGTCACTATTGCTTCCAAAATCTTGTCACTCACAATCTATATCAGCTCATTCTGTGTGCGCTTCCCAAGGTAATGAGCATGTGTCTCTCCATCTTTCATTTTGCTGAGAAGATTTTCCATAATGGGGTCAAATTTTGCCAGTAATTCAACCTCTTTTAGGAAGTTTCCATTATCTGTTTGGAATCGTTTGTCTGATGAACCCCTGAATGCTAGGTTTCTTTCAGCCAGAGACTGGGTGATACTTATTAAACATGTAAGGACATCCCGCCATCTCTTTCTTTCAGCCTCCAAAATTGTCATTTGTATCTGGTCGAGAGTCTGTCCCCGACTTAGGCACAGATCAACTTCACTCCACTTAATCATATTGTTTGTGTGTTCAGGACTACCCTCATGGTGTTTCAGAATGGTGTTGATATTTGACCAGTCATTCATGCCTCTCTTTATTATTTTGTAGTCTTTTGTAGAAAAGAGCTTACAGCAAAAACAATACACAACTTTGTTTTTGATTGAGTTTGAAAGCCAGCTCCTGCTAATCTTTTCCCCATTTGACAGCTGTCTCTGTAATACGCCTGAATGTAAACCTCTTCTAGTCTTGTCTTTAGGGTAAGAAAAATCCAGTCCTGGTTTGAATGGACCTCTGCGCACTAACTCAGTCCTCATAAAGTCTGTTAAGACTGGGGGCCAATCTGCTGGGGTATTTGGTGGAGCAGCAACTGTTCTATTACGGTCTGAGCTGCTAGTATCTGATGCTGGCGGAACACCTCTGGTTGTGCTAGTACTGGCTGAGGCTGCCTGTACTTCACCTGGATCTGTGTTAGTACTGGCTGAGGCTGCCTGTACTTCACCTGGATCTGTGTTAGTACTGGCTGAGGCTGCCTGTACTTCACCTGGATCTGTGTTAGTACTGGCTGAGGCTGGATGTGGATCAACTGAGTCTGTGCTTGTTCTGGCTGATGATCCAGCATCTCCTCTGCTGAGAAACTTAAGCATAGCAACTGTAAATTATAGATAACAATACTATTATTCATTTTATCAGCTGCATCAGGCCCATTCAAACTGGCTCCACCAGATTTCCTTTTATACATTTTCAAATATAAAATACTGTTTATACTATGGCTTGGCTGAATAATTTATGGTTATTATTTACTGAGAGATGTGTATCCATGTTGCCCAGTATGCCCAGCTAATCAACATTTTTAATTCAATATATAAATCAATAGTTAATGTCAATTCCATTGCTTTCCATCTTGCATTAGTCCAGAAATTGTAACTAAACCTTGACTGAGTGACTAGATAATCATTGTCTTGTTTTAAAATTATGTGCGCCTATGAGGAGTGCCATCACGCCCATATATTTTCTGGACTGGTCCCCACAGAGGTTGCTGCTGGAAAGCGCGAGGTTCATTTCGTGCACGCACATATGAACGCATGTTCACGCGCAACGCGGTTATCTTTTCCGAGCTGCAGTTTATTAACACCATTGCCCGTTGGCAATTATCAAACATCATAAATAGTTTTATTTCACTCTTACTTTTGTTAGGCACAAGGTCACAGAACACAACCTTGGAAGTGGCTAGCAAGCAAGCAAGACACAGACAGACCAAGAGATGCACTGCCCAGCTAGGTTAGCAAGACAGACAGACTAGAGAGAGATGCACTGCAAGCTAGCACATCAACTTAACGTTACTGTTATTTGCTGACATTAAACTTGGAGAGGAGAGAACACAAGTTTACCTGATTACTGTTCCCGCAATTCCCTCTCATGGTGTTTTTTCTCTCTTTTCGTGACCAGAAGGATAGTTCCGCTTCCTCCTCTCATCGAAGTTGTAAACATTGACACCCGCTTTGACACGAGGGGGAGGCGGGCCCTTGAGTAATTTGCAGGGCCCTACTTGCGTAGTGAGTGTATAGGGCCGTCCGGCTCTGGCGACAGGCCTCTAGGGCTGCGAGGACAGGCACAGCTCATACTGGCAGTGTTGATTGCTAGGAACTTCCCCCCGGATCAACCGCCATACACAATCACCGCTGGTCTCTATAAACACAAGAGGAGTTGATCGATTAAATGTGTCATTCCTTTGGGGAAATTCTTCCTGCAGTGCTGTGTCTGTAAAGCAGGAAGTACCAGCGACTCGCTCAATACGGAAGCGGTTAGATGACGTGGATGTTACACTACAGGACTGTTTTGCTAGCACAGACTGGAATACGTTCCGGGATTCATTCAATGGCATTGATGAATACACCACCTCAGTCATCGGCTTCATCAATAAGTGCATCGATGATGTCGTACCCACAATGACTGTACATACATATCCCAACCAGAAGTCATGGATTACAGGCAACATCTGCATCGAGCTAGAGCTGCTGCTGGGAGACTAATCCGGACGCTTATAAGAAATCCCGCATGCCCTCAGAAGAACCATCAAACACGCAAAGCGTCAATTCAGGATTAAGATTTAATCCTAGTACACCGGCTCTGACGCTCGTCAAATGTGGCAGGGCTTGAAAACTATTACGGACTACAAAGCGAAACCCAGGCGCGAGCTGCCCAGTGACGCGAGCCTACCAGACGAGCTAAATGCCTTTTATGCTCGCTTCGAGGAAAGCAACACTGAAAGCATGCACGAGAGCACCAGCTGTTCTGGATGACTGTGATAACGCTCTCGGTAGCCGATGTTAACAAAACCTTTAAACAGGTCAACATTCACAAAGCTGCTGGGCCAGACGGATTACCAGGACCTGTTCTCAAAGCATGCGCAGACCAACTGTCAAGTGTCTTCACTGACATTTTCAACCTCTCCCTGACCGAGTCTGTAATACCAACATGTTTCAAGCAGACCACCATAGTCCCTGTGCCCAAGGAAGCGAAGGTAACCTGCCTAAATAATTACCGCCCTGTGGCACTCACGTTGGTAGCCATGAAGTGCTTTGAAAGTCTGGTCATGGCCCACATCAACAGCATGCTCCCGGACACCCTAGACCAACTCCAATTCGCATACCGCCCCAACAGATCCACAGATGACAGAATCTCAATCACATTCCACACTGCCCTTTCTCACATGGACAAAAGGAACACCTACAGTATGTGAGAATGCTGTTCATTGACTACAGCTCAGCATTTAACACCATAATGCCCACAAAGCTCATCACTAAGCTAAGGACTCTAGGACTAAACACCTCCCTCTGCAACTGGATCCTGGACTTCCTGACGGGCCGCCCCGAGGTGGTAAGAGTAGGCAACAACACGTCTGCCACGCTGATCCTTAACACTGGGGCCCCTCAGGGGTGTGTACTTAGTCCCCTCCTGTATTCCCTGTTCACCCACGACTGCGTGGCCAAACACGACTCCAACACCATCATTAAGTTTGCTGACGACACAACAGTGGTAGGTCTGATCACCGACAATGATGAGACGGCCTATAGGGAGGAGGTCAGAGAACTGGCAGTGGGGTGCCAGGACAACAACCTCTCCCTCAACGTGAGCAAGACTAAGAAGCTGATCGTGGACTACAGGAAAAGGCGGGCCGAACAGGCCCCCATTAACATCGACGGGGCTGTAGTGGAGCAGGTCGAGAGTTTCAAGTTCCTTGGTGTCCACATCACCAACGAACTATCATGGTCCAAACATACCAAGACAGTCGTGAAGAGGGCATGACAACAGCCCAGTACATCACTGGGGCCAAGCTTCCTGCCATCCAGGACCTATATAATAGGCGATGTGAGAGGAAAGCGCATAAAATTGTCAGAGACTCCAGTCACCCAAGTTATAGACTGTTTTCTCTGCTACCGTAACGGCAAGCGGTACCGGAGCGCCAAGTCTAGGACCAAAAGGCTCCTCAACAGCTTCTACCCCAAAGCCATAAGACTGCTGAACAATTCATAAAATTGCTACCGGACAATTTACATTGACACCCTCCCTTTTGTACATTGCTGCTACTCGCTGTTTGTTTGTTACCTATGCATAGTCACTTCGCCCCCACTTACATGTAGAGATTACCTCAACTAGCCTGTACCCCCGCACAATGACTCGGTACCGGTGCCCCCTGTATATAGCCTTGTTATTGTTATTCTGTTACTTTTTATTATAGCCTAGTTGGTAAATATTTTCTTCTTCTTGAACTGCGCTGTTGGTTAAGGGCTTGTAAGTAAGCATTTCTGTCACGGATCCCTCCAGAACTTTCATTGCGCACACCTGTCCCCTATTCCCACTGATTTGTACTTGTATAAGTGTGCCCTTTGGTTTACATTGGGCGGTCGATTATTGTTACAATATCCGTTGGTGCGTGTGAGTACCTGTGCTGTGAGTTTTGGCCTTTCGTGCCCATGTGGATTGCGCGTATGATTACGGGTCTCGTCCTGTGTGTTAATCACATGTGTGTATTTATTCAAGGTTCTCCTCGCTCTCTTGTTTGGGTTTCAACCCTGTGTTTTGTATACGTGTTTGTTTGGTCTTCGTCCCCGTGCCCTTACACGGCACGCCGTCATTTGGGACGTAATTTTTTAAAACTATTACGCATTCCTGCGCCTGTCTCCCGAATCATTGTTACCAACGTGACAATTTCACTGTAAAGTCTACACTTGTATTTGGCGCATGTGACAAATAAAGTTTGATTTGTAGAATGCTAGTAATCTATAAACACTCTTGTTAACTCTTTGGGGTGCTCTAAAATCAGGAGCGAGGCTGGACAAAATATTATGTGTTATTACGCAACCCGGTAACACTCAGGTGAATCAAATTCTTCTGCCATTCAATTAGTGGTTGAGTGGTTTAATGGGGGATATACAGTAACTCCAAAATGCCTGAGTGTTTTACGATATTATCTCTGATCGCAGGGGGAATACTATGTGATCCGAGGCCATAAAAGCTTAATTCTTCTTCTTCTTGTCTCGTATAACAAACTCACAGGAGCTAAAACCTGAACCAACATGAAGTCCACAGGGATTAAAAAACAAATCATTGGGTTGTGTGTCCCATTTAATTGGAAAGTAAATGATTAGATATCTTTAAAAACGACCAATCGGATTATGATGAGACATTTACAATTTTTTTTATTGTGGGCCTTGGCATTGTCTTAGCTCGGGAACCTCTCAAGTGTCCCTCACACATTAATATTTTGGGAGGCTTGTCTGCGACGAGGCACCCAGCCGGCGTCTTGCCTCATTGTTTAAGCAGTTGTTGGAGATTTCCTTGCCAAAATGAGCGCAGCAAGTTCCCCGCCAACTCTGATTAGTGGGGTTCGGTCTCCCTCTGTGTGTTTTGTGTGTGCGTATGTGTGTGTCCCAGCTCCACAGGAACCTGTCGCCTCAGCCAGCGCTCCAGCCAGCCCCGACAGAGAAGCCTGAAATTAACACCAATTAGAGTCCCAGGAGAGGAGAAAGGGGATCTCTCTGTGGCTCTCAGTAAACATGACTTATCCTCCTATCGGAATAAACAAATGCCGGCTGAGAAGAGAGTTTCCCATTTCCCAATAGTGGGGACTGTAGTGTGCGGTGTTAGTGGGTTTGGGGGGTAGATAATGGTCTGTGATGAGAAGAGTGGGCTGTGAGGAGTGTGTGTGTGTGTGTGTGTGTGTGTGTGTGTGTGTGTGTGTGTGTGTGTGTGTGTGTGTGTGTGTGTGTGTGTGTGTGTGTGTGTGTGTGTGTGTGTGTGTGTGTGTGTGTGTGTGTTCAACACCAAACAACAAACAATCTACTCTGACTGTCTGTAGGGCGTCATGGCCGTGAGGGAGAGACAGACAGATGTGGGACAGACGTGGGGACAGGAGGGACATCATGCTTATGGCTGGATAATGTGCAGCTTTATTAACAGACATGGAAACAGGGAAAAGACAACACACAGCACAGACTTACAGAGGGATATAACCTCTTACCCTTGTCAGAGTCCTCTTCAGCCATCTAGTAGACATGATCCCCTAAGAGGGGCTGCCTATTGTTGGCAACCTGCTCACAGATATGGCACCCAGTTCTGCACTTGATCTTGTCTCTAGTGTTCCCCAGATTTGTCCTCAGCGGGCAGGAAAGCGATGGTCCCTTCATAATACTGATGGGTCAGGAACATCGTTAGACCTGCAACAGAAGCAGTGCGTGGCTTTGAAAATCATGATGGTGACATTATGTGAAATATTTTGTTTCTCCGCTCATTCCTCCCTTTCTCTGTAGGTCATATTTGGAAATTGAGAATTTATTCAATTACATAACATAGTAACTAATAATAATACTGTTATTACATTGTTTGACTGCAATTGTAACTACATTTGAATAATGTGGTAATTACATTGTAATAACAATTATAACTCCATTATTTACCTGAGAGATCGTATCTGGAAGGCTCCATCCAGCACTTCCTCTCGCAGTTTGTCAGGAGGTCTCCGTAGAAACCGTATCCGAGCAGCGAGACGTACCTGAGGAAGGTGTTGTTGTGATGGACAGAACACACGTCCATGAGTTGGGAGTCACCTGGAGGAGGAACAAACAGAACAGGCAGAAAGACCGACAGAAAGGGCCTTATTCAACTGGTTGGAATAACGTCACAGAACACTCAAAATAGAATAGTATTGGAGTCAGAGTTGGGGTGAATTCCAATTCAATATCAGTCACTTCAGAAAGTAAACCAAATTCCAATTCCAAATGTTCAATTTTCCTAATTGAAAAGCATAGAAGAGTGCATGCCCCCCCCCCCCCCCCGGAACACTGCTGCTACTCTCTGTTACTTTCTATGCATATTCACTTTAATAACTCTACCTACATGTACATGTTACCTCAAATACCTCGACACCGGTGCCCCCGCACATTGACTCTCTACCGGTACCCCCTGTATATAGCCCCGCTATTGTTATTTACTGCTGCTCTTTAATAAGTTGTTATTCTTATCTCTTACTTTTTTTTAGGTATTTTCTTAAATCTGCATTGTTGGTTAAGGGCTTGTAAATTAAGCATTTCACTGTAAGGTCTACACCGGTTGTATTTGGCGCATGTGACAAATAAAATGTTATTAGATTTTTTATTTGGCAGAAAAGAGGTGATATGTATCAGAGCCAAAGAAATATATCATAGCCAATGGGTCTGTCTGGGTCTGGGCAATTAGCACTCACTACACAGTAAATGAGGGGAAAGCGAGACGCAGACCCTGCCTGGCACTTGAGAGAAATGTTCAGTTTTACTTTGAAATCTCTGATTTTATATTATGGTAATAGATCTCTATCGACCGTGCACTACCGTTTAGCCAGGGGACAGTAATTTCAGGCATATCTGTCACAGTTTGATAATTCACTATCTGTTGAGACGCACCAACGACACCAAGACAGACTGGTGAGGAGACAGACTTATTTCCTATTTCCATCTCTACAGCTAGACAGCAGACTGATGCTTGGGATGCTTCCCAAATGGCACCCTATTCCCTAATAGGCCCTGATCAAAAGTATTGTACTATATAGGGAATAGGGTTCTATTTGGGATGCAAGCTAGATGTTTTCAGCTGACTCAGTGAACCGTGACAGAACAGAAAGCAGCCAGGGAAATCAGCCCTACCGTTTACAGATGGACACAGAGATAAGTACGAAGGTGAGTTATCTTCCTCTCTTCATCATTGCTTAGTAATCACACTCCTCCCTTTTCATATTGCTCTTATGAAGAATATTTGACAATGACACAGCAGGCTGACTGGTTTGCTTCTCCAATACTTTCTGAAAAGTTCTTGAATTTAAATGAAAACTTACTGTAGTGCTACAGACTGGTTTACACTTCCTTATTTCTTACTCAAGTGAAGACTGTATGAAGGAAGCCTGGCTGCCTTGGGTGTGTGACTGTGTGAGCCAAGCATGTATTCATGATCAAACAACAAATCTTAACACCCAGCCAAAATATTCACAGAACAGAGGAAACTAGCTACTCTCTCAGCTAAATATATCCCTCTGTGAATTTCCAGATTCTTATCGAAGACATATTTTCTGCAGTTTTGACTCACTTCCTCATTTGAATTTTTCCAAAGCTTCTCTCACTATCTCTGTCTGCCGAACTAACAGACTAACAGTCAAGGTTCAGTCATTTACCTAAACATTGTACCTAGAAAATATGTGATAAGACAATGTGTTGAATTACACACAGCCACTAGGTATCTAAGTAGGTTACCTGATAAAACTGGGGGGACTTGGATACTCTAACCAAGGCTGTATGTGTGCTGTGTTGCTCATATTATTCAGTGAAAGTCTATTTGATACTGAGAGGTTCTGTTCGTTATCTTACCACATGTCTAATTAATACATCATTATTACTTTGAGTTATTATTATCAGCCTCAAAATGATGTAATGATTGATTGATAGGTAACAATATTTAAAAGGTTTATACAGCCTGAGCAGTGGCCGCAGAAGAAGCCACACTTGACCTCATGAAACCTGTCAGTGAGAAACCAACCAAGGCAAATGCACAACAAAAACTGTGATACTGTGAGTCCTTTTCTCTAGATATAGATTGTCAACTGGCTTATACTTTGGTGACAAAAAATAATTTCACCTTCATCTGACTGACTGGAAAAAGGCTGTAATTCTGGACCCCGGCAGCAGCAGGCACTTGATGCTAAGAAGTAGCATTAACCTATAGAATCACTGAAGCTATAGGAAAGGGAAAGGAATACCTAGTCAGTTGCACAACTGAATGCCTTCAACTGAAATGTGTCTTCCGCATTTAACCCAACCCTTCTGAATCAGAGACGGGGGCTGCCTTAATCGACATCCACGTCTTCGGGGAACAGTGGGTTTGTCACAACTTCTGCCGAAGTCGATGCCTCTCCTTGTTCGGGCGGTGCTCGGCGGTCGACGTCGCCGGTCTTCTAGCCATCGCCGATCCATTTTCCATTTGTCTTGTCTTGTTTTCCCACACACCTGGTTCTCATTTCCCTCATTATGTGTTGTGTATTTAACCCTCTGTTTCCCCCATGTCTTTGTGTGGTATTGTTTATTCTGTTTCATGTTATGCGCACGTTCGTCTGTTGCACTGGGTTATGTTAACCCGTATTGTTATTTCGTGTTCACTTTGCCGTGTGTTTTTGGTTCGCCTAAATAAAAGGCTCCGTTGGCTACCCAATATCTGCTCTCCTGCACCTGACTCCCTTACAGCCATTTATACATACCTGACAGGGATAACTGCCTTGCTCAGGGGCAGAACGACAGATTTTTACCATGTCAGCTCGGGGGTTCAATCCAGCAACCTTTCGGTTACTGGCCCAACGCTCTACTGTAACGATCGTCGTATGAGTGAGACCAAGGCGCAGCGTGGTATGCGTACATTCTCTTTTAATGAATGAACACTTAACAAAAACAACAACAACATCAACGGACGACGCGTGAAGCTATACAAAATAATGCAGACAGGCAACTAAACATAGACAAGATCCCACAAACACAAAAGAGAAATGGCTGCCTAAATATGATCCCCAATCAGAGACAACGATAAACAGCTGCCTCTGATTGAGAACTATATCAGGCCACCATAGACATACAAATACACCTAGATAACCCACCCAAGTCACCATCACGCCCCAACCAATAGAGAAAAAAACAGCTTACTATGTTCAGGGCGTGACATCTACGGCCTAACCAGCTGGGATTTGATTCTCCTCCTCTATCTTCAACCTTAGGTATTGTGAAGTAATGGATTTTACGGTGGTGAAATATATGATGATTTTTTACAACTGTCACACAGCACAACAGGCCCCCTCTTAATGCAGCTTTGAGTGATAGAGTCTTCACAACCCCCTGTAGGACACCAAGTCCCGTTGCTATTGTGGATTCCTTCCCGTAACTCAGCAACAGCCAGATAACAGAACATGGGAGCCGAAGTTAGCCACTGTGAGAGTCAATCATAGCCATGGCCACTAACAGAGGAGTTATAACACAGTCCTACTCTATGGGCTATAACTGGCCTTTACCTTACCTTCTCCCCTTCTCCATTTCTCTCCTCCCTTCCCCTCTCCTCTCCCCACCACTCCTCTCTCACCTGCAGGGATGATTCCGATGCGGAGCGCACATGGAACCAGGTCCTGGTTCGATTGGTTCTGGTCCACTCTGGAATCACTCTGGGTCCAGGCCGTGGACAACCTCGCTGAACATCCCGTCCCCTCCCACACACACCACCCTGATCAGGGACACACACACCCACGATGCATGAAAACACTCCTTTGAGACCAGCCTTAGAGTGTCTGCTGTTTTTTGATATTTCCCTTCAATTTGTGTCCTATTAAGACCTAGACAACCAGGTGAGGGGATTTCCTAACTAATCAGTGACCTTAATTGATCAATCAAGTACAAGGGAGGAGTAAAAACCCACAGACACTCTGCCCCCCTAAGCTTTCATGTTAATGTTGTTATTGCATTGATGCTGCCATTAATGTCCACTTTGCTCTCAGCAGTCCCCTTTCCTCAGATATAAAGGGATTGTGGTTGGACATGGACTGTTTTGTACGGAAATCTTCACTTAGTCTTTTGCACCAACAAAGTAATTTCTGACTGAGATAATAAAGTCTATGCCAGGTGATTGAAGTGTCTTCCTGCAGGGTCTAAAACTCACCCGTCTCATTGCTTCAGATCTACCTCCGTCTTCAAGTGATCCCTGGCATGATTGGCACTCTCCGTAACTATGGAAACAAGTTATATTGTCAGTATTAGAAACCCATGACGAATATCTCACAAGCTTGTCAAGACGTTGCACATACAACACAAAATATTTAAGCCAAGAATCCTGCACACAGTATTTCTCCTCCCATTGTCTAAAAGGAAAAAAAGGTGTTCCAACTAATGGTGAAATGCCAACACCAATTAAAACACCTCGAGCTATGGGGCTGGGTCCAGACTTAAGCCCATGACAGTTCTATGGTCGGGAGCTGCCAATACCCTAGACCAGGGATTGGCAACTCCAGTTCTCGGGGGCCTGATTGGTTTCACACTTTTGCCCCAGCCCCAGCTAACACACCTGACTCCAATAATCAACTAATCATGATCTTCAGTTTAGAATGCAATTAGTTTAAATCAGCTGTGTTTGCTAGGGATGGGGAAAAGGTTAAACACCACTCCAGCCCCCGAGGACTGGAGTTGGCCATCCCTGCCCTAGACAATCCTTGATCTTCCCAAGCTATGTGATGCCTCCCCCCTGCCAATACCCTAGACCCCTCAAACTCAACTCTGGACCTCGAAGCCAGTTCCAGTACTCGTTTTCATTGTTCTCCTCCAATCAGGGTTCACGATTTAGACCTAGCATAACAAGTGGGTGCAATTAATTATCAGGTAGAACAGAAAATCAGCAGGCTCTGGACCACGTAGGGTGAGAGTTGAGTACCCCTGCCCTAGATGATCCATGGTCTTCTCAAAGCATCCCACGAATCATAGATGTGTTTGGAATGGATTCCCATGTTTATCGACTATCACAGCTTCCATTAGTGTTCCCTTGATGGATGGTGCTATAAATAAAACCATATTATTGGGAGTGGTTGGCGGGTATAGGCTGTTTGCCAAGTCAACAAATAAAAAAATTCCGTCCATAAATGCTAATTTGTTATTTAAATGTTAATGTAGGCCCTATGACAGTAAGTCACTGATCACGTCGGTGGAGATGGAGGCTCGGGAGAAGAGTGGGGCTGCTCTCTGCTCGTAAAGCCGCTTCCCACGTTGTTTTCCACCGTAGGGATTGATGTACACGAGCAAGCGTTTCGGTCGGCTGCCTGCAAAGTGAAGAAGAGTCTGGTTTGGTCATTAAAACGGAGGACTCAACATTTAGTTTAACGGATGGTAGACTGTGACTGTCTGACAACTTCATGAAGTTTTCATTAACCAACAAAACTTTACAGAAATGCTCCGTCATTACCAAACTGACTTCCTCTGACTGATTCTCTTAATGTTCTATGGAATAAATTGTTGGGATATTGAAGGCTAGATGAGCAAAAAGCATTGGAAAGGTACTTCTTTGTAAAATGGTAAATAGTGTGCTAATGGTTGGTAAAATTTTATACACATTTATAGGGTTAGGCCTTCATAGATGTTTCACAAATTATGAACCTTTAAAGTTGGTGTTTGTTTAAAGTAGAGCCAGTAAAACCGTCTGCATTGAAAGAGAACATACTGAGTAGTGAGAGCTGGTTTTTGATGGTCTGGACCCACTGTTGACGCTGTGCCTCATCTAAGCAATGGAAGATGATGTCTTTACACCGCCAGCAGGGATGTTTGGTCCTCTCCATGTAGGACACTTTAATTAGAAAAAGGTAAGAGATAGAGAGAGAGAAAAAGAGAAAGAGAGAGAGATAAAGACAGAGACTGAAAAACTGTAAAAAGTCAAGAAGGATTCTATCATTCCAACAAAAAATAGAATTTCTGGCTTGTTAGGGTAGATTAAACAAAACAAAGATTTCTGCCTCCACAAACCGTCCCATGCCAGATGATGTATCCCTCCCCTACCTGTGAATGCAGACGGATACAACAGAACTTTATGCTTCCTTCAACCATCTTAGTTTGTTTGGTCTTCTTCTTTGGTCTCTCTGGCACCAACTATCTCAGACACCAGGAGAAAATGATGGTCGGCTGTAAACGTTAAGAAACAACACAGAAAAACAGTTTAGTGCCCCATAATAACACATCAATTACACAAAGGACAGTTTGACCTGCGGTCAGGATTTACAATTCAACGATAATAGAGATATGATATTAATAGGCAAAGATAACCTGGGGTTAACTTTACTTGAATGGGCATATTTTTAGGGTCATATTCCCAGTGGTTGTATGAATTAAACCAAGGAACATTATATCTGTCTTGGGACCATGTGAATGCTTGGAATGAGCCTTCCTGTTTTGTTGACTTTCCTATTAAAAGGCTGTGGGCACTACAGCTTGTGTCACTGGATGCCAGTAAACACCTCATGTGACTGTGATGTGCTGGGAGAAGGGTGACAGTGGTTATGGCTTTGTTCAAGGGAGTGGAGGGTTTAGACCAGGCACTAGGTGACGTTAATGATCTACCTCATAGTCATATACAGTAACCACCTAACGTTGACACAAATAAACGTCTAGGTCTACAGTACAGCCTAACCTGCGTCATGATGAAAGCCATTGGAGGAAGTTAGCTAACACCATGAAAATTAGAGGACAGCAAAAACAACACTTGAAGAATGGGTGCCCTCGGGCTGAATTTGGCCTGTGGGTGATTTTGTTTGGCCCCCAAAGTCCTGACCCTCCCAAAAAAGTGTTTAATTGTTGTTGTTGTTGGGCATAAAAGACAATAAAAACACCCTGAAATCTGTTCAAAGGAATCCCATGCATAATAGAGAGATATATGTGAACGTACACAAATGTAAGCAAGGTTTGAAATCATTGTTTTAGTCAAAAGTTATACCTGTTTGGGAAATATGTTCTGACCATCCTCTCAAGAATCTACTTGATTGAAACCTGCCATTTGTGTTTGTTGTACCTTTTAATGTTGTGACATAGGCAGTCAACCAACTTACACCCGCTCGGTCAAGTATAACAATTGGTTCTATTTTTATAAATTTTTTACCTTTATTTAACTAGGCAAGTCAGTTAAGACCAAATTCTCATTTACAATGACGGCCTACACCCGCCAACGCTGGGCCAATTGTGCCCCGCCCTATGGGACTCCCAATCACGGCCGGTTGTGATACAGCCTGGATTCGAACCAGGGTGTCTGTAGTAACGCCTCAGGCACTGAGATGCAGTGCCTTAGACCGCTATGCCACTCTGGAGCCTATATTTAGTCATAATATCACATATTATTCTGAACATAAAGAACAATGGAGCTTTCGAAACATTCCAATACTGACAATGCTAGAAAATTAGAAGGGCGTTATTCCTTGTACATTCTCCAGTATATTAGCGACAGTAAATCAACAGCAGGGGTTATTCTTTAGTCACATGTGGACTCTGATTAGTGATAGCAGAGAGATGGGACGGGTGACTCCAGGTTTACAGCCCGTCATAATCATAAGGCCTTGGGCTTAATCTGTTGTATCCCTGTGACACTATGGCTCTATGTATGACATGATTGTCACACCCTGGCCTTAGTTATCTTTGTTTTCATTATTATTTTAGTTAGGTCAGGGTGTGACATGGGGAATGTATGTGTTTTGGTTTGTCTAGGGGTTTGTACGTTTAATGGGTCAGTGACTTGTCTAGGTGTTTGTATGTCTATGGCTGCCTAGATTGGTTCTCAATTAGAGGCAGCTGTGGTTTATTGTCTCTGATTGAGAGCCATATTTAAGGCAGCCATAGGCATTTGGGTTTTGTGGGTAATTGTCTATGTTGTACGTTTGTAGCTTGTGTGTGCACTAACGTTTATAGCTTCACGATCGTTTGTTGTTTTGTTTCGTTTTGTTATAGTGTTCGTTACGTGTTTTTTTTCCCTTCTCTAAAATAAAAGAGAATGTATTTTGCACACGCTGCGCCTTGGTCCTCTCTCTCTCCGCAAGACGATCGTGACAATGATGGAATTAAACCAAACTTTGATTCACTCCACTAAAAATATAATTAAATACATTGATCAAACATTATGCTAGGCTCCTATTTTTGATAAAATGGGTCAAATAAGAGAGGTGCCTGAGAAGCAGTCAGGCCATCCCTGGGGCACCCCAGTATGAAGACAACAACCCTCACTAAACTGGGTAAGTGGAAGTTCGCTGGAACAATGCCTGACATTCCAACGGACCCAAAGATGCTCTGCCTTTACATGGCATAACGCCATGTAAAGAACAAAAAATCTGGTCAGCAAGAAACTGTCAAAGTGAGGATAAGTAAACTACAGTGTCACGTTTGCATTGCCCGGCCTCAGTCTTCTGTGACTGGGTCTTCCTATTCAAGACATGTCAGTATTAGTAGCTGATGATTATAGAGCAGACCCAATTTGCATAAAGCCTCCAAAGCAGGCGGCTAAGTAAGCACTGCCTTGAATCACTGGCTTGCACAACTGACTCACCTACCACGCTGAACACACAACCCAATTACTGTTGCTGGACAGTATGTGACCTGACCTGATGGTGTGACACAGGTTAGAAAACACAGGAGCTTTTTTCCACACACAATTCACTGGTCTGGCACAGCTATAACCAAGAGAAGTTGTCTAACAACTACTGTGTATAGAATGCACAGGATTTTGAGATTGTATTGGCACCAAGACCTAACTGGGACCCAGAGTTTTTATAGTCAGGTCATATGGTCAGGAAAAACAACTTAGTCCTAATGAGTACAGTCAAATATAACCAAGGGAAGAAGTGTGAATATTATCTCATAATATCTGGCTTATACAAACACTCCAAAGGGGGAATTGGCAGTCCTCCAACTACAACTAAAATATAGAACAAATCCATAGAAAGGTGAGCTGTGTAAAACAACGCATGGTTTTATAAAGTATCAACAAAGCAGTTTTTAACCTCAAACCCATTGCTACTTGGCCTGATAATGGAATATTACAATTTCTAAATGATAACCTTCCTAAGTTCTCCCACGTCACCCCGCTCCTCTGCACACTCCACTGGCTTCCATTCAAAGCTTGAATCATCTTCAAGACCCTGGTGCTTGCTGACGGAGCAGCAAGGGGAACTGCACCTCCTTACCTTCAGGCTATGCTCAAACCCTACATTCCAACTCTCTTGGCCCTCCCACCCCTATGGGAAGGCAGCTTCCGCTCAGTCAAAGCTCTTCTCTGTCATGGCACCACGATAGTTGAACAAGGCAAGCTTCCCCCTAAAGTCAGGACAGCGGTGTCCCTGCCCATCTATCGATAACGTCTGAATGCCACCTTTCCATCAAGTCAGTTCATCAAATTTCTGCCCTGGTCAACTGTAAGTGCTGTTATTGTGAAGTGAAAACATCTAGGAGCAACAGTTGCAACGCTCACTACTGAGTTCCAAACTGCCTCTGGAAGCAACGTCAGCACAATAACTATTCGTTGGTAGCTTCATGAAGTGGGTTTCCATGGCCGAGCAGCAGCACATGATCACCACGCACAATGCCAAGTGTTGGCTGGAGTGGTGTTAAGCTCGCCGCCATTGGACTGAAGCAGTGGAAACGCATTCTCTGGAGTGATGAATCACACTTCACTATCTGTTAGTCTGACGGATGAATCTGGGTTTGGCGGATGCCAGGAGAACTCTACCTGCCCCAATGCATAGTGCGAACTGTAAAGTTGGGTGGAGGAGGGATAATGGTCTGGGGCTGTTTTTCATGGTTTGGGCTAGGCCACTTAGTTCCAGTGAGGGGAAATGTTAATGCTACAGCATACAATGACATTCTAGATGATTCTGTGCTTCCAACTTTGTGGCAACAGTTTGGGGAATGCCCTTTCCCATTTCAGCATGATAATGCCCCCATGCACAAAGCGAGGTCCATACAGAATTGGTTTGTCGAGATCGGCGTGGAAGAACTTGACTGGCCTGCACAGAGCCCAGACCGCAACCCCATCAAACATCTTTGGGATGAATTGGAACGACGACTGCGAGCCAGGCCTAATCGCTCAACATCAGTGTCCGACCTCACTAATGCTTTTGTTGCTGAATGGAAGCAAGTCCCCACATCAATGTTCCAACATCTAGTGGAAAGCCTTCCCAGAAGAGTGGAGGCTATTATAGCAGCAAAGCGGGACTAACTCCATATTAATGCCCATTATTTTGGAATGAGATGTTCGACGAGCAGGTGTCCACATACTTTTGGTCATGTAGTGTAGGTTCAGATTTGGTCCAGTCTGGTCAGTCTGTGGACGTTAACATCAAGGCCAGGGGGACTGACCAAATGTCAACTACCTTTAAACGTCAATCGGTGCTCAGTGGGCGAGGATGCTGGTTGAAGTAAATGGAAAGAGAGATGGCTAATGGGTAGGTGTCAGTAAGAGCTGGAAGAGGTGACATTAACTGTACAGCACTTTGATATGTCAGCTGATGTAAGAAGGGCTATATAAATACATTTGATTTGATTTGATTAACGAAAGAGAGATTGTCAAACTCTTGGTTTGACCACCAGACAACAGAAAGATTTTTAAAAAACAGTTATGAGCTGAACATAACAGTATGGCAGTGGAAGGGAGGACAGTAGAAGGTGACTCAACTGTGGTTTGTGATTTCCCATTGTAACCAATTCAGTTGCAATAATTCCGTTTAGGATTTTTTTGAAATTCCGTTACCAATTTGGTAACAGAATTATGAATTTGAATCACTTAATGATTAGTAAACAAAGTTAATATCGGTAAAATCACTGTAACTAAATGGTTATAGTCTACCATTACTTGTTATTTTCATTATCTTCCCTCCTCTTGAAGGAGAGAAAGTAAAAAATATACTAAAGGTATGTGGGTTTTTGGTAACGGAACTACACGGCACAAGGTAAACAATTTCTACAAAATGAAGTGTTGATATTAGTTGTCAGGGGTTTTACATCAACATTATTGTGTTTTGATGTATTTCTGATACCGTTTAATACTTTTTCTGGTAGATGTTTTCTAAGATCCCTTTTCCCTCTATTCATCCAGAAATCAAAGCCTTTACTTATGCTTAGTTTTACTGGATGGAAAATAGTTGAAAAATGTATCTATGCCTGCATTTCGAAACAATACAGACTCTTAGCTTTCATTTGACACACATTTGATATGCTCCCATGAACTTCATATGTTGGTGCTCATGGGTCCTTTTCAATGGAAATGCCCTAATGAGTTATTAGCCAAGTTAACACCTCGACTCCCACGGCCCTTGTTAAGTTTACAGATAAGGCTTTAGAGGGTTATTAAAGGACATTTGGTTCCATTTAGAGAAAGTCCAATGGCAGTGTGCAATGCGCACAGATCCTGTTGAAGGGATCAAAATCGACAACATTCGGTGAAGCTGGAGCGCGCCAAATTCAAATGACAAAATCGTAATATTAAACATTCATGAAAATACAAGTGGGCTCGCTATGTTGCTTTGTATTTTTGTAATTTTGAGTAAAGTACGTTGATTACTCATATCTGCTGTCCTGCGCCTGACTCTCTACACCAGCTACACACAGGACCATTACATTATACATTTACTTTTACTCTACGGACAATTCCTTCGACCTCATGACTAGGTTTTTGCTTTGACATGCACTGTCAACTGTGGGACCTTATATAGACAGGTGTGTGCCTTTCCAAATCTTGCCCAATCGATTGAATTTACCACAGGTGGACTCCAATCAAGTTGTAGAAACAGCTCAAGGATAATCAATGGAAACAGGATGCACCTGAGCTCAATTTTGAGTCTCATTACACAGGGTCTGAATACTTGTGTAAATTAGATATTTTTTATATATATATATTTTTTAAATTGCAAATATTTCTAAAAACGTGTTTTTGCTTTGTCATTATCGGCTATTGTGTGTAGATTGATGAGGGACAAACATAATTTTAGAATAGGTCTGTAAGGCAACAATTTATTTTTCTTTTTAAGTCAATGGTTCTGAATACTTTCCGAATGCAGTGTAAACAGACAATGAAAGCTCTTAAAATATTCAATGATTACATTTCTCTAAAACAGGCTATAGGCTACATGTGCACCACCAAGTTAGAACAGTAGGCTAAGTTATGAGGGGGAAAGGGACCAAATTATTAGGGTGAGGCACATGGGCTGCTAACAGCTTACTACACAACATACATTTATTATTACTTTCTTAGCTACAGTATATAAACTCAGCAAAAAAAATAAACGTCCTCTCACTGTCTACTGCCTACTGTCTACTGTCTACTGTCTTTCAGCAAACTTAACGTGTAAATATTTGTATGAACATAACAATATTCAACAACTGAGACATAAACTGGACAGGTTCCACAGACATGTGACTAACAGAAATGGAATAATGTGTCCCTGAACAAAGGGGGGGTCAAAATCAAAAGCAACAGTCAGTATCTGGCGTGACCACCAGCTGCATTAAGTGCTGCAGTGCGTCTCCTCCTCATGGACTGCACCAGATTTGCCAGTTCTTGCTGTGAGATGAGACCCCACTCTTCCACTAAGGCACCTTGCCTGCAATGACAACAAGCTGTCCGATGATGCTGTGACACACCACCCCAGACCATGACGGACTTTCCACCTCCAAATCAATCCCGCTCCAGAGTTCAGGCCTTGGTGTAACGCTCATTCCTTCGATGATAAATGCGAATCAGCCCATCACCCCTGGTGAGACAAAACCGTGACTCGTCAGTGAAGAGCACTTTTGCCAGTCCTGTCTGGTCCAGCGATGGTGGGTTTGTGCCCATAGGCAACGTAGTTGCCGGTGATATCTGGTGATGACCTGCCTTACAACAGGCCTACAAGCCCTCAGTCCAGCCTCTCTCAGCCTATTGCAGACAGTCTGAGCACTGATGGAGGTATTGTGTGTTCCTGGTGTAATTTGGGCAGTTGTTGATGTCATCCTGTACCTGTCCCGCAGGTGTGATGTTCGGATGTACCGATCCTGTGCAGGTGTTGTTACATGTGGTCTGCCACTGTGAGGATGATCAGCTGTCCGTCCTGTCTCCCTGTAGCGCTGTCTTGGCGTCTCACCTTACGGACATGACAATTATACAGCACATTTCAGACATGGAATGCAATGCAATGTGCATTACAGGAAAAAAATATATTAAAAAATGAAAATGAAAGCTTAAATATTTACTACAAAAAGATAAGATAAAAAAACTAAATAATGACAGAAATTGAACATCTAAAAAGCACCTTAAGGAAAAGCAAAGCAAGAAATATGTGTTTTAAGATCTCTTTTAAATATGTCCAGAAGGACATCATGGTCAACAGTGTTGAATGCAGCAAATATGTGAATATGTTTACACGGTGTGTTCAATAAAGACATGAACATGTATAATTGTTTGTGTGTTATTAGTTGAAGCAGACTGTGTTTGTCTATGGTTGTGATGAAGATCAGATCAAATTGTATGACCAATTTACGCAGAAATCCAGGTATTTCCAAAGGGTTCACATACTTTTTCTTGCCACTGTAGATCTAAGAGTACAAGGACAGAGAGCTGTTTGGTATTGGGTTGGCTCTGAGATAATTTACCAATTTATCTAAGACTGTCTCTGTGCTGGGCACAAAAACCAGATTGAAATTTTTCAAAAATACATTTGGGACTTAACTGTTTGAACACCAACTTCTCAAACATTTTGCTTAAGAATGGAAGGTTGGAGATTGGCCAAAAATTGCTCAGTGCTGAAGAACCTAGATTACTTTTCTTCAGAAAGGGTTTCACCATAGTGCAGTGAGGAAAGTGCCTGTGAACAGGGAGTGATTAACAATAGCTTGCACTTAGCTATGCAATGAAAAAACTGTTTTGAAGAAGGTGGTGGGGATAGGATCGAGCAGGCAGGTTGAAGGCTTAAGTTGTGATATTACTTTCCTGAACATGTCTGTGTCAACCAGGGAAAATAAATCCATAGTGCTGTCATGACTGTCCTGTGAGGATCCGAATGGGTCAGATCAGCTTGGCAATGGATGACAGCAACCAGACCCTCTCTCACTCACAGAGGGGGTAGGAGGGAGCTGGTGGAGGGTTGGCAGCTCACAGCCTGTCGTAAATTAAAGGACATCCTGAGAACATACTTATGATTTTAGGAGTCATAAGAGATCATTTGTCTCCTATAAACTTTAAATAGTAAGTAGCCACACCCCGAGTGAGGCCAGAGAGCGTGTCCGTCTGACGGAACCATCCATTTCAACCAGAGTGCATAAAAGGATTGGTAAAGAAATGAACATTTAGACCAGAACATCGCCAGGCTGCAGCGGCGCGTGTAAAGTGGTTTGAACCCTGAATACCAACACGAGGTGGAGAAGAAACCTCCCCTCTCAGACAATCACTGGTAAGTTGACAGTGAAGAGGCGATTCCGGGATGCTGGCCTTCTAGGCAGAGTTGCAAAGAAAAAGTCATATCTCTTTCCAGTGTCTGTGTTCTTTTGCCCATCTTAATCTTTTATTTTTATTGGCCAGTCTGAGATATGGCTTTTTCTTTGCAACTCTGCCTAGAAGGCCAGCATCCCGGAGTCACCTCTTCACTGTTGACGTTGAGACTGGTGTTTTGTGGGTACTATTTAATGAAGCTGCCAGTTGAGGACTTGTGAGGAGTCTGTTTCTAAAACTAGACACTCTAATGTACTTGTCCTCTTGCTCAGTTGTGCACCGGGGCCTCCCACTCCTCTTTCTATTCTGGTTAGCGCAAGTTTGCGCTGTTCTGTGAAGGGAGTAGTACACAGCTTTGTACGAGATCTTCAGTTTCTTGGCAATTTCTCGCATGGAATAGCCTGATGAGTTTCAGAAGAAAGTCCTTTGTTTCTGGCCATTTTGAGCCTGTAATCGAACCCACAAATTCTGACGCTCCAGATACTCAACAAGTCTAAAGAAGGCCCGTTTTATTGCTTCTTTAATCAGGACAACAGTTTTCAGCTGTGCTAACATAATTGCAAACAGGGTTTCTAATGATCAATTTGCCTTTTAAAATGTTAAACTTGGATTAGCTAACACAACGTGCCATTGGATCACAGGAGTGATGGTTGTTGATAATGGGCCTCTGTATGCCTATGTAGATATTCCATTAAAATCCTGCCGTTTCCAGCTACAATAGTAATTTACAACATTAACAATGTCTACACTGTATTTCTGATGAATTTGATGTTATTTTAATGGACAAAAAAATTGCTTTTCTTTCAAAAACAAGGACATTTCTAAGTGACCCCAAACTTTTGAATGGTAGTGTAGTTAGTTGATTCGATAAATAACAGTCAACAGATTAATTAAAGTAAAGTCACAACAGTGCCTTTGCATGGTAGGCTAGGCACAAACTTCTCATCAGGTCTTGCTTGACTGATAACCAACATTAGGCTGGGTATCTCTGAAATATGCCGCATCTCATCACATTTAGATAAGGAGGAAGGTTCACAGGTTTGCTAGGGCAGGATTTATCAGGCCATAAAATGGTCGAGAAGAGCATTCTCAAATTAGTCTGATTAATAGTGATCAAGTCACAAAAATGTGCCTGTCTGGCATTTCTAATTGCTTTGTTATATATGCCAAGTTTCTCTCAGAATATCATAATGGACCTGCAACTTTGACCTTCTCTACTTCCACTCTGCCTTTCTGCAATTTCTCTTTAATTGATTAGTTTCCTCACTCATCCATTTGAATGTGGCCTTTTTCAACTTCGCTGGAGCTATGGCATCAATGGCCCTTAATTTGCTATTAAAGTTATCAACTAAATCATCACAAGAGGATTGCAGAATAGGTGGTGGAGTATTATTCATACACTCAAAATATGTAGCAACTTCAGAGGTAAGATAGCGTTTTGATAATGCGTTCAGTATTACACTGTGCTATTGGCAACAAGGTACTAAAAATACAGTGGTGATTAGATAAAGCTACATCAACAATAAAGGATATGTCAGTAGAAAGCCCCTTGGTAATAACCAGACCCAGAGTATGGCCGCGTTATGGGTGGGCCAAGTAACATGTTGGATAAAGTACATAGAGCTCAAAAGATTCATAAATTCAATGGCCTTAGAGACAGTCTCTTTGTCAACATGAATATTAAAATCGCCCAACACAATGATTTTATCATAGTTCTCAAGGACATGCAATCAACTTTGCGCTCAGTAATGAGGTCATTTACGAGAAAGAACAATCACAAAGTAAAACCTAACATTTAAATGTGCCATATTCAATGAGTGTGGGCTACTTTGCCCCTGGGGCATCTGCCTCGAGGTAACCAATAGAATAACAACCAAATGATTAACATTACAAACACGTTTTCTGACAGTCTCCAATCTATCAGAATGGTAGGAGATGACAGTTTGTACCGTATAAACTCAATAGAAGGAGGAGTTAAAGGAACGTAAATTAAGTTACTCACAATAACCATAGTGCCATTTCTACAGGAATTGATATGCTTGCCAAGTCCTCTCTTGCTTTTTCTGACAGGGAGAACTGGAGTACTACCAGACCCTGTCTGTCTCTAAAACTCGATGTTGCTGGAAAAAATCCTGGAACCCCTGCAGTTAGGGTGATTCTCTTTTAAAAAGTGCTGGTTGCTCCCACAGCAAATCAAAGAGACATTCCTGTCGTTGCAAAGTTTCTATTGGTACTCGTTCAAGGCAAAGAATCGGCTGAAATTTTCCGAATCCCTTCGGTAGCACGGGAGGGGGACCGAGATAATTATTATCTTCCCTGTGCTAGCGAGGCTGTTTAAAAAATGTTTGCAGTCCTCCCTCAGTTCCTCAGATTGCCTAAAACGAAGATCGTTAAAACCTACGTGAGTGAAGATGGCGTCAATATTGGAGTAGTTTGCCAGAACCGTGGGCAGGAGGGACTTGATGTCATGAACATGGGCTCCTGGGTGACAGTGGACCTTCGTCGATCCACAGTTCATTAGGCATGCCAAAATTTCTCACCATCGAGATTCCCATGATGGTGGTCGTGATGGAATCCAATGGGGAAGAGACCTGCTGAACTGCGGTGGCTATGGGGGAGGGTGCCACTGGGCGGCCGCCGGCTGTTGGTACATACCCAGGATCTGTGCTGACTCCCGGGGCTAGTAGATCCGTCTCAAGTGGGGAAAGCTGTTTGATAGCTGGATCAGATCTTCTCGGATAGATGAAGAGTGGCCAGACTGCCTCCCCGATCTCCCACGCCTCGTGAGTTTCCAGTCTCCCATGGGCCACGGAGTTGAGCTTAACATCTGTCCGTTGGATTGCGACAACGCCACCCGACTCGTCAACAGCTTTGCTATAGGAGGCATTTTAAAACTGATATTCGGTTTGCCTGGCTCACAGCAAGGTCAGTGTACTTAGAAAGCAGGTCATCCTTTTCTCACAGCCGAGCGAACAGCCAGAGGATCTCTTCCCTAAGCTGCTTGATGCTGGTGCATGTAAGGCAGAAAAATCCATGTCCATTTTCCAGTTCCACCTTATCTTCATCGTGTAATTGTGTGGAAAACATCTGACACCTGACACATTTGCGCCCAGCTGTGGAAAAAACACCGGTGGGCTAGCACTGCTAGCGTTAGCCTGATCTGTTTTCATGATGCCTAGCAGCTAACTGCTACTTAACAGGAATCCGGGAGAAAAACTTGCGGTTCCAGCCATAAAGGCTGACCACGTCGCGGAATTCGTAGCAATACAAACTTTAGCTATGATTAAAAATGATTTCATTAAAACTATTTCATAAAAACAACAAAGTAAGTTTTCTGCAATTCTACACATTTTGTCATGGGGCGGAGAGAAATAAATAGCAGTTTTAAAGATAATTTCCTGCAATTTTGCAATGACTTATGACATGTTAATGATATGAGTGAGAATGACTGACAAAATACATGGCATGGCTGACAGATAATTGAGTGACTGTCAGTTACTGAGATTAGAGAAAAACTGCTGAGGCACAACCAAATTTCGAAATTGCCTGGTGTATTTTACTATTCTTTTTCTCAAAAGTAAGTTGAGACCCCGACTGAGTTCACCCACCCCCCTCAAAAAAAATTGCTCATACACACAGAAAAGTATGTGGACAGCTCAGTGACTCTCAACCTGGCACCGACATAGGATGCCACCTTTCCAACAAATCAGTTTGTCAAATTTCTGCCCTGCTAGAGCTGCCCCTTTCAACTGTAAGTGCTGTTATTGTAAAGTGAAAAAGGCTCAGCCACAAAGTCGCCACACAAGCTCACAGAACGGGACCGCCGAGTAATGAAGCACGTCTGTTGTCTGTCCTCGGTTGCAACACTCACTTCCGAGTTCCAAGCTGCCTCTGGAAGCAACATCAGCACAGGAACTGTTCATCGGGAGCTTCATGAAATGGGTTTTCATGGCCGAGCAGCCGCACACAAGCCTAAAATCACCATGCGCAATGCCAAGCGTCGGCTGGAGTGGTGTAAAGCTTGCCGCAATTGGATTCTTGACCAGTGGAAATGCGTTCTCTGGAGTGATGAATCACACTTCACCATCTGACAGTCTGACAGACGAATCTGGGTTTTCGCGGATGCCAGGAGAACGCTACCTGCTCCAATGCATAGTTTCAACTGTAAAGTTTGATGGAGGAGGAATAATGGCTGGGGCTGTTTTTCATGGTTCGTGCTGGGCCCGTTATGATTTCCCTTCACTGGAGCTAATGCTACTGCATACAATGACATTCTAGACGATTTTGTGCTTTCAACTTTTTGGCAACAGTTTGGAGAAGGCCCTTACCTTTTTCAGCATGACAATGCCCCTGTGCACAAAGTGAGGTACAAACAGAAATGGTTTGTCAAGATCTGTGGGGAAGAACTTGACTGGCCTGCACAGAGCCTTCACCTTAACCCCATCGAACACCTTTGGGAGGATTTGGAATGCTTGACTGCGAGACAGGCTTATTCGCCCGACCTCCCTAATTCTCTTGTGGCTGAATGGAAGCAAGTCTCCACAGCAATGTTCCAATATATAGTGGAAAGCCTTCCCAGAAGAGTGAAGGCTATTATAGCAGCAAAGGGGGGACCAACTCCATATTAATGCCCATGGTTTTGGAATGAGACGTTCGACGAGCAGGTGTCCACAAACTTTTGGTCATATATATCAAAGATGGCGTAGCAGTAGGATGTCTGTTTTGATTGTTTTGTCCCGTCCCGTGTATATATCGTTTTTCTTCGTATGTATTTCGTATATATTTTTTATATTTTTAATCTCAATTTCCATCTACAGACTGAACATACTCTCATGCAACCCGCCTCACCCAATGTGGTATGGATCTGCTATTTTTTATACTTTAGAACCGGAACCCCCTTCAGAAGCTAGCCAGCTAACTATCTACTAGCTAGTAGTCAGTTAGCCACTGCTAGCGGTCATCAGCCTCTCTCAGCCTCTCTCAGCCTATTGCGGACAGTCTGAGCACTGATAGAGGGATTGTGCGTTCCTGGTGTAACTTGGGCAGTTGTTGTTGCCATCCTGTACCTGTCCCGCAGGTGTGATGTTCGGATGTACCGATCCTGTGCAGGTGTTGTTACATGTGGTCTGCCACTGCGAGGACGATCAGCTGTCCATCCTGTCTCCCTGTAGCGCTGTCTTAGGTGTCTCACAGTATGGACATTGCAATTTATTGCCCTGGCCACATCTGCAGTCCTCATGCCTCCTTGCAGCATGCCTAAGGCACGTTCACGCAGATGAGCAGGGACCCTGGCATCTTTCTTCTGGTGTTTTTCAGAGTCAGTAGAAAGGCCTCTTTAGTGTCCTAAGTTTTCATAACTGTGACCTTAATTGCCTCCCGTCTGTAAGCTGTTAGTGTCTTAACGACCGTTCCACAGGTGCATGTTCAATAATTGTTTATTGTTCATTGAACAAGCATGGGAAACAGTGTTTAAACCCTTTACAATGAAGATCTGGATTTTTACAAATGATCTTTGAAAGACAGGGTCCTGATAAAGGGACATTTCTTTTTTTTGCTGAGTTTATATATATATATACAGTGGGGCAAAAAAGTATTTAGTCAGCCACCAATTGTGAAAGTTCTCCCACTTAAAAAGATGAGAGAGGCCTGTAATTTTTGTCATAGTTACACTTCAACTATGACAGACAAAATGAGAAAAAAAAATCCAGAAAATCACATTGTAGGATTTTTAATGAATTTATTTGCAAATTATGGTGGAAAATAAGTATTTGGTCAATAACAAAAGTTTATCTCAATACTTTGTTATATACCCTTTGTTGGCAATGACAGAGGTCAAACGTTTTCTGTAAGTCTTCACAAGGTTTTCACACACTGTTGCTGGTATTTTGGCCCATTCCTCCATGTAGATCTCCTCTAGAGCAGTGATGTTTTGGGGCTGTTGCTGGTGTAACAGTATAACTTTAGTACGTCCCCTCGCCCCGACACGGGCGCGAACCAGGGACCCTCTGCACACATCAACAACTGACACCCACGAAGCGTCGTTACCCATCGCTCCACAAAAGCCGCGGCCCTTGCAGAGCAAGGGGAAACCCTACTTCAGGTCTCAGAGCAAGTGACGTAACCGATTGAAATGCTATTAGCGCGTACCCGCTAACTAGCTAGCCATTTCACATCCGTTACACTGGGCAACACGGACTTTCAACTCCCTCCAAAGATTTTCTATGGGGTTGAGATCTGGAGACTGGCTAGGCCACTCCAGGACCTTGAAATGCTTCTTACGAAGCCACTTCTTCGTTGCCCGGGCGGTGTGTTTGGGATCATTGTCATGCTGAAAGACCCAGCCACGTTTCATCTTCAATGCCCTTGCTGATGGAAGGAGGTTTTCACTCAAAATCTCACGATACATGGCCCCATTCATTCTTTCCTTTACACGGATCAGTCGTCCTGGTCCCTTTGCAGAAAAACAGCCCCAAAGCATGATGTTTCCACCCCCATGCTTCACAGTAGGTATGGTGTTCTTTGGATGCAACTCAGTATTCTTTGTCCTCCAAACACGACGAGTTGAGTTTTTACCAAAAAGTTCTATTTTGGTTTCATCTGACCATATGACATTCTCCCAATCTTCTTCTGGATCATCCAAATGCTCTCTAGCAAACTTCAGATGGGCCTGGACATGTACTGGCTTAAGCAGGGGGACACGTCTGGCACTGCAGGATTTGAGTCCCTGGCGGTGTAGTGTGTTACTGATGGTAGGCTTTGTTACTTTGGTCCCAGCTCTCTGCAGGTCATTCACTAGGTCCCCCCGTGTGGTTCTGGGATTTTTGCTCACCGTTCTTGTGATCATTTTGACCCCACGGGGTGAGATCTTGCGTGGAGCCCCAGATCGAGGAAGATTATCAGTGGTCTTGTATGTCTTCCATTTCCTAATAATTGCTCCCACAGTTGATTTCTTCAAACCAAGCTGCTTACCTATTGCAGATTCAGTCTTCCCAGACTGGTGCAGGTCTACAATTTTGTTTCTGGTGTCCTTTGACAGCTCTTTGGTCTTGGCCATAGTGGAGTTTGGAGTGTGACTGTTTGAGGTTGTGGACAGGTGTCTTTTATACTGATAACAAGTTCAAACAGGTGCCATTAATACAGGTAACGAGTTGAGGACAGAGGAGCCTCTTAAAGAAGAAGTTACAGGTCTGTGAGAGCCAGAAATCTTGCTTGTTTGTAGGTGACCAAATACTTATTTTCCACCATAATTTGCAAATAAATTCATTAAAAATCCTACAATGTGTTTTTCTGATTTTTTTTCTCTCATTTTGTCTGTCATAGTTGAAGTGTACCTATGATGAAAATTACAGGCCTCTCTCATCTTTTTAAGTGGGAGAACTTGCACAATTGGTGGCTGACTGAATACTTTTTTGCCCCACTGTATATACACTGCTCAAAAAAATAAAGGGAACACTTAAACAACACAATGTAACTCCAAGTCAATCACACTTATGTGAAATCAAACTGTCCACTTAGGAAGCAACACTGATTGACAATAAATTTCACATGCTGTTGTGCAAATGGAATAGACAAAAGGTGGAAATTATAGGCAATTAGCAAGACACCCCCAATAAAGGAGTGGTTCTGCAGGTGGTGACCACAGACCACTTCTCAATTCCTATGCTTCCTGGCTGATGTTTTGGTCACTTTTGAATGCTGGCGGTGCTTTCACTCTAGTGGTAGCATGAGACGGAGTCTACAACCCACACAAGTGGCTCAGGTAGTGCAGCTCATCCAGGATGGCACATCAATGCGAGCTGTGGCAAGAAGGTTTGCTGTGTCTGTCAGCGTAGTGTCCAGAGCATGGAGGCGCTACCAGGAGACAGGCCAGTACATCAGGAGACGTGGAGGAGGCCGTAGGAGGGCAACAACCCAGCAGCAGGACCGCTACCAGGACCGCTGTAAGCACAACCCCCACCTGTGGACGTCAGGCCCTCATACCACCCTCATGGAGTCTGTTTCTGACCGTTTAAGCAGACACATGCACATTTGTGGCCTGCTGGAGGTCATTTTGCAGGGCTCTGGCAGTGCTCCTCCTTGCACAAAGGCGGAGGTAGCGGTCCTGCTGCTGGGTTGTTGCCCTCCTACGGCCTCCTCCACGTCTCCTGATGTACTGGCCTGTCTCCTGGTAACTTGGAGTTACATTGTGTTGTTTAAGTGTTCCCTTTATTTTTTTGAGCAGTGTATATAAACACACACACACACACACACTACCGTTCAAACGTTTGGGGCCACTTAGAAATGTCCTTGTTTTTGAAAGAAAAGCAAATTTTTGTCCATTAAAATAACATAAAATTGATCAGAAATACAATGTATGTCACGCCTTGACCCCATAGAGAGCTTTTATTCTCTATGTTGGTTAGGTCGGGGTGTGATTTAGGGTGGGTCATCTAGGTGTTTATATGTCGATGTTGGCCTGTTATGGTTCCCAATCAGAGGCAGCTGTTTATCGTTGTCTCTGATTGGGGATCATATTTAGGCAGCCATTTCCCCTTAGTGCTTTGTGGGATCTTGTCTATGTATAGTTGCCTGTGAGCATTATTATTTAGCTTCACGTTTCGTTTTGTTGTTTTGTTCCTTTTAGTTTTCTTTTCCAAAATAAAGGATGGAAACATACCACGCTGCATTTTGGTCTACTCCTTATAATGATCGTGAAAGTGTAGACATTGTTAATGTTGTAAATGACCACTGTAGCTGGAAACGGCAGATTTTTTATGGGATATCTACATAGGTGTACAGAGTCCCATTATCTGCAACCATCACTCCTGTGTTCCAATGGCACGCTGTGTTAGCTAATCCAAGTTTATCATTTTTTAAAGGCTTATTGATCATTAGAAACCCTTTTGCAATTATGTTAGCACAGCTGAAAACTGTTGTCCTGATTAAAGAAGCAGTAAAACTGCCCTTCCTTTGACTAGTTGAGTATCTGGAGCATCAGCATTTGAGGGTTCGATTACAGGCTCAAAATGGCCCGAAACAAATAACCTTCTTATGAAACTCGTCAGTCTATTCTTGTTCTGAGAAATGAAGGCTATTCCATGCGAGAAATTGCCAAGAAACTGGAAGATATCGTACAACGCTGTGTACTACTCCCTTCACAGAACAGCGCAAACTGGCGCTAACCAGAATAGAAAGAGGAGTGGGAGGCCCCGGTGCACAACTGAGCAAGAGGACAAGTACATTAGAGTGTCTAGCTTGAGAAACAGACGCCTCACAAGTCCTCAACTGGCAGCTTCATTAAATAGTACCTAAAAAAACAGACATATGGAAACCAAGTTTGGCTCCATCACATTTATTACATTCCAGCCATTACAATGAGTCCGCCCTGCTATTGAGCCCCACAGTGGACGTGTCATAATACCCATTAAACCAAAACACAGAAATCGTTCCAATCGTTTTTTCACCAATAATTTTTTCCATTGTGGATTTTAGACACACTTCAAATAACGTTTTTGTGTAGGCTTACCCTAGCACAACTTTTTAATAACCATGTAAATCTCTCAGAGACAATGTGATTTTTATCAATATACATTCTCAAGACTACAAATCCCTGCAAGCTCCTGCCCTTCATCACTAGCTGACACCTTTGCTGTCACCTAGCTAGCTACTTGATCCAAATGAAAGATATATTCAATATATTCCATATTTTAACGAATATTTTTCTTAGTTATTTAGTCTTGTACAGAATACTATCCTAGTAGCAGTCAGATATTTATGTCCCATGAATACTAGGCTAGTTTTTTCCCAAAGAAGCGATGTAGCTAGTAAGCTACCTACCTAGATGATATTAGCAGCATATCCTTATTTTAGCAGATCCTCTTCTCCTTCAGCCAGCGGAGGTCTTTATTTAATCCCTTGTAATTTCTGCCAACTATATGAACAAGGTGAAATCTATTTCAATTCATGGTGTCAGAACGCACTGCTGTATTAAACAATTCCTAACTAATTTGTTGACATTTTCTGTTGCAGAATCAAAGCCAGAATAACTCATTGCAGAAAGTATCACTAATTATCAATCACGTAAAACACAGAACACCAACAATTGTTTGAAAGAAATCAAAATAATAAACAATGCATACGGTGCCGTGGCTAAGTATTCAGACCCCTTGACTTTTTCCACATTTTGTTTACGTTACAGCCTTATTCTAAAATAGATTTAAAAAATGTAAAATCCTCAGCAATCTACACACAATACCCAATAATGACAAAGAGAAAACAGGTTTATAGAACTTTTGAAAATGTATAAAGAAATACAGAAATACCTTAATTACATTAGTATTCAGACCTGAGATTTGAAATTGAGCTCAGGCGCATCCTGTTTCCATTGATCATCCTTGAGATGTTTCTACAAGTTGATTGGAGTACACCTGTGGTAAATTAAATTGATTAGACATGATTTGGAAAGGCACACACCTGTCTATTTAAGGTCTCACTGTTGACAGTGCATGCCAGAGCAATTACCAAGCCATGACGTCGAAGGAATTGTCCGTAGAGCTCCGAGACAGGATTATGTCGAGGCACAGATCTGGGGAAGGGTACCAAAGAATATCTGCAGCATTGAAGGTCCCCAAGAACACAGTGGCCTCCATCAATCTTAAATGGAATAAGTTTGGAACCACCAAGACTCTTCCTAGAGCTGGCCGCTCGCCCAAACTGAGCGATCAGGGGAAAAGGGCCTTGGTCAGGGAAGTGACCAACAACCCGATGGTCACTCTGACAGAGCTCCAGAGTTCCTCTGTGGAGATGGGAGAACCTTCCAGAAGGACAACCATCTCTGCAGTACTCCACCAGTCAGGCCTTTATGGTAGAGTGGGCAGACGGAATCCACTCCTCAGTAAAAGGCACAGGGCAGCCCGCTTGGAGTTTGCCAAAAGTCACATAAAGGACTCACAGATCATGAGGAAGAAGTTTCTCTGGTCTGATGAAACCAAGATCGAACTCTTTGGCCTGAATGCCAAGCGCAATGTCTGGAGGAAACCTAGCACCATCCCTACGGTGAAGCATGGTGGTGGCAGCATCATGCTGTGGGGATGTTTTTCAGCGGCAGGGACTGGGAGACTAGTCAGGATCGAGGCAAAGATGAACTGGGCAAAGTACAGAGAGATCCTTGATGCAAACCTGTTCCAGAGCGCTTAGGACCTCAGACTGGGGCGAAGGTTCACCTTCCAACAGGACAATGACCCTAAGCACACAGCCAACACAATGCAGGAGTGGCTTTGGGAAAAGTCTCTGAATTAGGGCTGGGCAATATATCGAGTTTCTTTTATATATTCGAGTTTATGTTTTTGCACGATATGGAAAATGCCTGTATCTCAAGAATCAAGGTTCTGTTATAATGTTGTAACATTTTACAAATGCAGCATCTCTTCTCTGTCAGCCCAATGTCGAATCATGATCACGAGGTTATCCACCAATCACAGCCTGTCACAAATTGTAACCACGCTGGAGAAGTGTAGCGGCTGTAAGAGTTCCACCAAAATGGAAAGTGAGGAAGCCAGCTCAAATCAAATCCAATTTTACCGGTCACATACACATGGTTAGCAGATGTTAAAACTTCTTATGGCTGAGATCCCATTAACGGGATCGACTTGACAACAGCCAGTGAAAGTGCAGGGCGCCAAATTCAAACAACAGAAATCGCATAATAAAAATTCCTCAAACATACAAGTATTTTACACAATTTTAAAGATACACTTGTTGTTAATCCCAACACAGTGTCCGATTTCAAAAAGTTTTTAAGACGAAAGCACACCAACTGATTATGTTAGGTCAGTACCTAGTCACAGAAAAACACATATTTCCAGCCAAAAAGAGGAGTCACAAAAAGCAGAAATAGAGATAAAATGAATCACTAACCTTTGATGATCTTCATCAGATGACACTCATAGGACTTCATGTTACACAATACATGTATGTTTTGTTCGATAAAGTTCATATTTATATCCAAAAATAGTTTACATAGTTTACATTGGCGCGTTATGTTCAGTAATGTTTTGCCTCCAAAACATCCGGTGATTTTGCAGAGAGCCACATCAATTTACAGAAATACTCATAATAAACATTGATTAAAGATACAAGTGTTTTACATGGAACTTTAGATAAACTTCTCCTTAATGCAACAGCTGTGTCAGATTTCAAAAAAACTTTACGGAAAAAGCACACCATGCAATAATCTGAGTACGGCGCTCAGACACAAAAACAAGCCATACAGGTACCCGCCATGTTGTGGAGTCAACAGAAGTCAGAAATAGCATTATAAATATTCACTTACCTTTGATGATCTTCATCAGAATGCACTCCCAGGAATCCCAGTTCCACAATAAATGTTTGTTTTGTTCGATAACGCCCACAATTTATGTCCAAATACCTCCTTTTTGTTTGCGCGTTTAGTTCCAAAATCCAAATTCATGACGCACAGGCCAGACGAAAAGTAAAAAAATCCCATTACAGTTTGTAGAAACATGTCAAACGATGTATAGAATCAATCTTTAGGATGTTTTTAACATAAATCTTCAATAATGTTCCAACCGGAGAATTCCTTTGTCTGTAGAAATGCGATGGAACGCAGCTAACTCTCACGGGGCAGCGCCCGAATGAGCTCGTGGCACTCTGTCAGACACCTGACTCAATTAGCTCTTATTCCCTCATCCTTCACAGTAGAAGCATCAAACAAGGTTATAAAGACTGTTGACATCTAGTGGAAGCCTTAGGAAGTGCAATATGACCCTATAGACACTGTTTATTGGATAGGCAAACCTACAAACCTCAGATTTCCCACTTCCTGGTTGGATTTTTTCTCAGGTTTTTGCCTGCCACATGAATTCTGTTATACTCACAGACATCATTCAAACAGTTTTAGAAACTTCAGCGTGTTTTCTATCCAAATCTACGAATACTATGCATATCTTAGCCTCTGAGCCTGAGTAGCAGGTAGTTTACTCTGGGCACCTTTTCATCCAAGCTACTCAGTACTGCCCCCAGCCATAAGAAGTTAATGCGAGTGTAGTGAAATTCTTGCAGCTCAGCCACTTGTGAGGATGAAATCACCCCCAAAAAGGGCAGCAATGTTTTTTCAGTACTATGGAAGTGGTTCGGGTTGAAGAGGTCTGATTTTCAGCAAACGAATGTATCGAAAGACAATTGCTACGAAAAGAAGCAGCACATCCAACCTCTTCCATCACCTGCAACTTATCTTGCGGCTTGGCAGCTGATATTTGTGGTCAACTGTACCTAACAGCTTTTTAAAGCCTGGCTTTCTACTGTAAAGATTGGGACCATATCTTTTGCTATGTAATAGATCACTGCATCCGTTATCTCCTTCCACCTCAAACTTTTCTTGTCATAAGGGAATACGTTTGAAAAGGATGCAGCTATGGTAGTTTGTCTTTTAGCAGACGTTTTGGGAATCGGGCGACTGGATACGGCATTGGGTAGGCTCACGCATTCCTCCCATTCTTAGGTACAATTGACCACAAATATCAGCTGCCAAGCCGCAAGAATTTCACGGAAGAATCCCTGCTGCGATTGTACATTGCTAACGCCGAAAGAGTCGCAGAGAAGCTGGCTAGTGTTTCTTATTTTTCCACCACAGCCGACCTATTGTCGAGCAGAACGGCAGAGCCATACCTAAGTTTGACAGTCCACTACATAAATGAAGACTGGAAATTGCAAAATGTCTGCCTCCAGAAGTCTTACTTCCCCGATGATCAGGACCCAAGGTATAGTAGCTGTTGCAACAGCTAATGGGGATCCTAATCAAATACCAAATAAGTTATAGCCCAGGGTCTCAATGACTCTTTGGCATCGTGGAACTGTGCTTCTACACCTGCATTGCTTGCTGTTTGGGTTTGTAGGCTGGGTTTCTGTACAGCACTTTGATATATCAGCTGATGTAAGAAGGGCTATAAAAATACATTTTATTTTATTTTGATTTGGAAGATGTGCGAAGACCGACAGGTGCGCATGACAACAGACAGCTGGAGCAACATGATAAAAGCATTGCGCTTGATCAACTGGACCGGCCTGCTGTGCTTTGGGCACAGGCTTCACCTCGCCATTGGAAAGTGTGACATTGGATAATTAAAGTGCATTAAGAAAAGTTATGTGCAGACCAGCTGTACGCTAATGTGTTAGTAGTTGTGTTATTCTGCCAATCCAATAGCAAATAACCGCAGGCTGTTTTATTTATAACAAATTAACTAAATTAATACATTTTCAATCAAAATTATGATATAAATTACATATTCAAACAGATAGTGGTCAAACATTCCTAAACAATAGAATAGACGTGTGGGTGTGTGTTGTTCATTTGTTTTGCACAAATAGGCCTCGAGGCCTTGTATATTTGTTTTATTTTAATAAAGAAAATTCAATTAAGAGTTATGTCTTGGCCTTTTTTATTTTGTTTAGAGAAAAACAAGAAATCGAGATATACAGTTGAAGTCGGAAGTTAACATACACCTTAGCCAAATATATTTAAACTCAGTTTTTCACAATTCCTGACATTTTATCCAAGTAAACATTCCCTAACTTAGGTCAGTTAGGATCATCACTTTATTTTAAGAATGTGAAATGTCAGAATAATAGTTGAGAGTATGATTTATTTTAGCTTTTATTTCTTTCATCACATTCCCAGTGGGTCACAAGTTTACATACACTTAATTAGTATTTGGTAGCATTGCCTTTGAATTGTTTAACTTGGGTCAAATGTTTTGGGTAGGCCTTCCACAAGCTTCCAACAATAAGTTGGGTGAATTTTGGCCCATTCCTCCTGACAGAGCTGGTGTAACTGAGTCAGGTTTGTAGGCCTCCTTGCTTGCACACACTTTTCAGATCTGCCCACAAGTGTTCTATAGGATTGGGATCAGGGCTTTGTGATGGCCACTCCAATACCTTGACTTTGTTGTCCTTAAGCCATTTTGCCACAACTTTGGAGGTATGCTTGGGGTCATTGTCCATTTGGAAGACCCATTTGCAACCAAGCTTTAACTTCCTGACTGATGTATTGAGATGTCGCTTCAATATATCCACATAATTTTCCATCCTCATGATGCCATCTATTTTGTGAAGTGCACCAGCCCCTACTGCAGCAAAGCACCCCCACAACATGATGCTGCCACCACCGTGCTTCACGGTTGGGATGGTGTTCTTCGGCTTGCAAGCCTCCCCCTTTTTCCTCCAAACATAACGATTGTCATTATGGCCAAACAGTTCTATTTTTGTTTCATCAGACCAGAGGACATTTCTCCAAAAAGTTTGATGTGCAGTTGCAAACCGTAGTCTGGCTTTCTTTATGGCGGTTTTGGAGCACTGGCTTCTTCCTTGCTGAGGAGCCTTTCAGGTTATATCGATATAGGACTCGTTTTGCTGTGGATATAGATACTTTTGTACTTGTTTCCTCCAGCATCTCCACAAGGTCCTTTGCTGTTGTTCTGGGATTGATTTGCACTTTTCACACCAATGTACATTCATCTCTAGGAGACAGAATGCATCTCCTTCCTGAGCGGTATGATGCGTACTATACTTGCGTACTATTGTTTGTACAGATGAGCGTGGTACCTTCAGGCATTTGGAAATTGCTCCCAAGGATGAACCAGACTTGTGGAGGTCTACAGTTCTTTTTCTGAGGTATTGGCTGATTTCTATTGATTTTCCCATGATGTCAAGCAGAGGCACTGAGTTTGAAGGTAGGCCTTGAAATACATCCACAGGTACACCTACAATTGACTGAAATTATGTCAATTAGCCTATCAGATTCTTCTAAAGCCATGACATCCTTTTCTGGAATTTTCCAAGCTGTTTAAAGGCACAGTCAATTTAGTGTATGTAAACTTCTGTGATACAGTGAATTATAAGTAAAATAATCTGTCTGTAAACAATTGTTGGAAAAATGACTTGTGTCATGCACAAAGTAGATGTCCTAACCAACTTGCCAAAACTATAGTTGTTAACAAGACATTTGTGGAGTGGTTGAAAAACGAGTTTTAATTACATCATCCTAAGTGATTGTAAACTTCCGACTTCAACTGTATATCGTGAATTTTCCAAACCTCTGATATTTTTTAAAATATTACTTTTAGGCCATTTTAGGCCACTTGTCCAATGCTCTTAACCACTAGACTATCTGCCTCTGTGTACAGGAAATTATCATCGCTCATACACACTGACTGTTCATATTATTCCGCGTTCAAGTGCTAGTCTGAACTAGGAAACTAGGAATGTCCGACTTGCTAACTGGTTGTAGTTAATCACGTACTGCGTTCAATGAAGTCGGACATTTCCTCTTATTAAAAAACCCCAGAAGAAGCTAAATCAACGGCTATAGATGGACTTATCTTTAAAAGGAAGCGTCCTAATAACCAAGGCTGAAAGTATCTCTAGGCTAACATATGGCGCTATGTCTTTATATCTTGACAGTAAAATAAGCAAGGAGATAGACCAGAATCTTTTCAACTTTCTGCGTAGAAACCGTACCCATTACACCAGGAAAATTGTTGTAATGAACACTTATGAGTATGGTGGACTGAATTTTCTGGACTTTACTACTTGTCATGGTCCTTAATTTATAAGCATAATTTTTCTCCACACATATATTATATATGGAATAATTGGGATATATTGTATAAAAATACTTCTTTGTTTTTAGAATATTGGTTCTGAAATAATATCCTATTGGTGAGCCAACTTCTAAATGCAGAGTTTTTTTTACTTAGTTATAAGAAATTCTTATCACTTTACAAGTTCCCTGTAACACCTAAAGATTTTGTAATTGTTTTAGATGCCATTCCCTCATGTGCTGCTTTATTATTCAGGAACGTGTCAAGACCTGTCCCTCAAAGCCTACCTTCCATTAATCCTGTTGACTCATCAGTAGGAAAGATTTGTTTATCTTTTGGTCCATTCAACAACATAGCGATTACGAACCTTGTTTCAGTAGGATGTTGTATCTATACCTTATGTCATGCCTTATTGGAATGGATTTATTGATAACATCAGTTGGAAAAAAGTTTGGATGTTGCCACACACATACCTACTTGTTAACAAAATTAAGAACGTTTCCTTTAAAATTGTTCATAAATATTATCCTGCCAACCACTACTGTATATGAAGAGATTTAAGGAAAACATCAACTCAAATTGTACCTTTTTGTAATCACCACCCAGAAACGTGTTGCATCTTTTTTGGCATTGTGTTCATATAAGGAAACTGTGGCAAGACATCCGTAGATTTATAATTGAACACATTTATGAAGATTTTACACTATTATGGAGAGATGTACTGCTTGGATTCTTTACCTACGATAGAAATAAACTGAAACAATGTTATGTAATTAATTTAATGATTATTTTGGCCAAATTTCATATTCACAAATGTAAATTTACAAACAAAACACCACATTTTCTTACCGTACAAAAAGAAATTGAACTATATTTTAAGACAATTAAAAGCTGTTAGAATTATAAGTGTATGTATGATATTGTACACCCTATCCCAATTGTCCTTTGTATATTATTTATATATTCTTGTGTTCCTACATGTACTTCCTGTATTGATTTGTTGTTAATATTTTCTTTTATTGGACATTTCCGAGTTTCCTATTCCGACTACGATGATAACGCAACATTATACCTCAGCGACACTTGCCTTGTTCACATAGCTAGTCGGAACTATGAACCTTGGAAATGTCCGATATGCCCGAGTCGTTGAACGCGGCACGTAAATAATTTAAACCAGGAAAGTAGTCGGACATTTCCGAGTTTCTAGTATCGAATAACACATAAAAAAATGTTATTCATTTTTTAATTCGTTTTATTTATTACCAATGTAGAAAAGTCTGTATACATACAATAAGTACATAGACAACGATAACATATGCTAGGGGGTAACGTTACAACAAATTACAGATTATACAAAGACCTTTAAAGAAACACACATATTGATTGTTTTAACAGGTTTCTTATTAGAAGAATGTAGAATGGTCTTAATGTACTGCTCGAATTTCTTATAGAAAACACGGAAGAGTGTTTTTTTTATTAGTGAATTTACATTTATGAATATGAAACTTTCCCATTAGCACAATTAGATTTATGAGGTAAAATGCTAGCACATGAATTCAGCAACTGACAATAGTTGAAACTGACGTCAACCGCGTCTCAAACACTTTCGGTAGATCGTACTTGTGATTGGGCGATGGCTAGGCAATGTGAAACGGACCAATCCCTGCAGCGCTTGCTCAGAGGAACCCAGATCCAACATGGCGGAGGGAACTGGGTGTAAATAAACACACGTTAGACGTTTTAAAAGCTATAGCTAACAACACTCGCATTTTTGTGTATATGACATATTGTACCGGGGAAGTAAAATGTCAACTGACGGAAACAAGAAACAATTCTGGAAAAGAAACACAGCTAAGGTCCCTGGCAGGTTAGTGACGTGTTCCTTCTTTTTAGCTACATTTACTCACTGCTTGATAGCTAGCTACGTTACACTATTGAATCTGAAAAAGCATAGCACACTGACTGTAACGTTAAACCATTAACATTTTCTCATACCAAGAATGATATATTGCTTTATGTCATACTTTATGGGGTTGTCAAACGTATGCATGTGACAGTGAGTGCAGAGAACATATCAGCAGCCATTTGCTAGCTTAAGGCTAGTATAATTTAGTCTGATAGGTAAACAGCTAGCTTAGCTAACCAGCCTAACATTCCTAGCTAGCCAGTTCGCTAACTTGCTAGGGTTTTCATTTAGCTAGCTAGTAGCCTTTTCTGATTGAACTGACTCGTTATCAGAGCGTATTGTAAACACACCAACAATGAAATAAGACGACTTATTTAACTTCTTTCGGATGTGTAGCCATGTTTCAAGTAACTTCCCATTTAGGTTAGCTAGCTACATGCTCATCAAATAATGAAATGTGGCATCACATTGCCAACTTCTGTTGTTTTCAAATGAAACCTGAGTAAACCAAAGTTAGTCTGCTCATTCATGCTCTACGACTTTGCTCTTTATTGGAGTGCACTTTAACTGAATCAAGGCATTAGTTGACAGACGTGTTATCCACTGTTCACTATAACACACTGTAATACAGTAATACATTCATTCAGTAGATTTATTGTCAATGCATAGCACTGTTTTCTTTCCTCTCCACAGCATACAACACGTGTATGGTGCTCAACATCCTCCTTTCGACCCTCTTCTGCATGCTAAGTAAGTGTCTGATTAGTTGTACTGTATAGGCCCAACAGTATGTCTGAGTCACAGATGGCACCCCATTTCCTTCTAGTAGTGCACAATATAGGGAATAACGTGCCATTTGGTACATATTCTATAATGGTGACTGTTGGTACTTTGATGGGGATTTAAGATGGTCATTCAGGTTGAAGTAGTGAACGGACCTGAAAATCCAGTCAATAAACTGGGTGTGTTTAGCACTTTCAGAAAATACTGAGGCAAACATTCAATGCTATTGTAACTTCCTTACGCCTCAAACACAGCGACATTGGGTTTTGGTACACCAGAAGTACATTCATTTCCAATGGAATGCTGTGTTTTCCTTGCAGCATTGCATTGCAGAGACAGTTTCAGTGCATTCTGTGTGGTGCATACATTGTATTTATCGAACGTATGCATCAAATTGTATGGCTTGACAGAAATGGTAGCAGAAGGTGAATGTTGAACTTTTGCACAGATATCCAGATGATGCTTCATACCATTTTACGCAATGATGCTGTCAGTGTGATCTATGCGTTAGGGCTATTGTAATTACAGAAACACTGCATGTCCTAGTTCGACTGTCTTTTTAAGCACCCGTTTGACTTGATTGAGGATAGGGAATTATGTCCGCTCCACTTTAGCCTGGCTGTCTAACTGTTTAATCAACACTAGCTACATCGTTGCCTTGCCAAGACAACAGCAGATTGGCTCAAGGGCAATTCCACAGTAACAGAATCATGCTTTGACTCAGTTTTTTCACTTTCAAATGAATGCCAAACAAAAAACATTGATTCAAAGTTGACCTGACCATACAAATCTATGCACAATGACTATGGTAATGGGATTACGGTAAAATCTCCCTTAGGTTTTTATGAGACCACATTTTCCAAGAACTCTGATAAATATCGGTTCCAAATTAAGATTCAAAGATGTCTGCAGAAAGATTGGGGTGTCAGCTATGACATGGCACCTTGTTTGAAAAAAATATATTTTGGTTATTGAACTACAGTCAGTGAAGTGGATTTACACCCGGTAATATAATTATGGTAATGGAATTGCAACATGGGTCCTTGATCTGTACTACACAGAAATGCATAATTATGGATATGATGTTATTGTCGTCATATTTTACGAGTTTGAACAGCACAGAAGAGGACAGTACAATACAGCAGAGTAGAGTTCAGTAAAGTATAGTACTGTATTTTACTGTCCTTTATTATACTGTACTATTGTATTGGACTGTACTCTACTGTGCTCTACTCACTGTACTGTGCTCTACTCACTGTTCTGCACTGTGCTATTCAAACTTACGTCTATGATACAGTAGGTTCAGATTTGGTCCAGTCTGTTTCGCCTGTGGATGTTAACGTCAAGGCCAGGGTGTCCCGACCAAATGTGAACTACTTTTCAATGTTCATGAACGTCCGGTGTTGGTCGGTGCTCAGTGGGTGAGGATGCTAGTAAATGGAAAGAGGGAAAGAGAGAGGGGTCATGGGTAGGTGTCAGTAAGACATTAACTGGGACTCAGACTGGTTTAACACTCTTGGTTAGACTACCAGACAACAGAAAGACAAATACATTTATTTTGAGCTGAACATAAGTGTGCCAGTGGAAGGGAGGACAATAGAAGGTGACTGTGGTTTGTGACTTATTATTTCCCGTTGTAGCCAATTCAGTTGCAGGTATTCCATTACAGATTTTTTTTTTGTGGGGTTATTCCGTTACCAATTTGGTAACGGATTACGAGTTTTAATTACATAATAATTAGTAAACAACATTTATATCAGTAAAATCACTAACTACTGGTAGGTCTACCATTCCTTGTTACTTCTGCTAACTTTCATTATCCTCCCTTATGAGGAAGAGAAATTAGAAAATATCTCAAAGATATCAGTTTTTGGTAACAGAATTACAAGGTATAAGACAATATTTCTTAAACTTACAGAAGGTAAGCAATTTCTCCAATACTAAATATAAGTGTTGATATTAGTTGTCAGGGGTCTATATATCAACATTATGGTCTTTTGATGGATTTCTAACACCGTTGAAGACTTTTTCTCGCAGATTTTTTTCCTAAGATCCCTTTTCCATTATAATTATTATTTAACTTTTTACCCCTTTTTCTCCCCAATATTTGTGATATCAAATTGGTAGTTACAGTCAAGTCCCATCACTGCAACTCCCGTACGGACTCGATAGCCGTGTGTCCTCTGAAACACGACCCTGCAGTGCCTTAGACCGCTGCGCCACTCGGGAGGCCCTTTTCCATTTGTTTATCCAGAAATCAAAGCCTTGACTATGCTGAATTTTTAAAGTGGAAAATGGTTGAAAAATGTATGTATGCCTTAATTTCCCCAAAGTATATAGCTTTCATTTGACACAATTTTTTATGTGCCTATGAACTTCACATGTTGGTGCTCATGTCTCCTTTTCGATGGAAATTCCCTAAAGCAGAGACAGACTGATACCTAGAAGGGCTTACTTCTCAGGCTGCCTGGCACCGACTATATATTTGTTCATGATCTGTCTTATCCCCATTTGACATCTGTTTAGATTAACACACACAGATCCAAGGTAGGCCTAATCAAATACTCTATATAGGTAACAGTATAATATTCTCTCTGCTGGCTCTCTGGGCTGTGCAGTCCAGTCTAGCACCGTTCTGAAACTCCACCCATCTGCTCACATACCAGTATACCAAGTATATTCTCCCAACTGTTGGTTGTGGGTTGACAAGGAGGGAGCAGAAAGCAGCTGATCTTCAGTAATAGGCTTTTGTTGCTTTGCCATTGAGATTAAAGTGCAGCAAGTCTAATCATGTGGTTGATGTCCACAGAGGGGTTTATTTCAGTTACTTGTTATTGTTAGGCTGAGTACCATAGTTTTATCACCTGTCAGGAGTGGGCTAGTCACAGGCAGAGTCATATTGGCTTTGCTTTTGTTATGCTAATACTTGGTTTTGAATGAAAATAATAAGATGGAAAGGAAGGGTCCCCCCTCCCTCTCTTCCACGTGTGCTGTTTTTCAATCTTTGGTGCACACCTGAGTCTCATGGACATGAGAGGAAAAAGGATGCATTTAAATTGGCTTTTTATTAAATTTTTCCCCCCTGAAGAAAACATCTCTCATACACAAAGGAGTGTTTTCTGTGAGATTGTATTTTTAATTGATTTCATCTCTGCGCTATGATTGTGTACCTTTTACAATAACCATTTTGAAATAATTTAAATAGATGCTTACTCATTGATTGTCCTTGTGTAATGTTTTTGTGGTTGTCTAATTTCTTTCATTATCGTCATTCAGTTTTTTCCAACATTATCGTCAGTTATTTTCAACATTGGCTCGCTGCGTCAACGTGAGAATATCCATCCGTAGCCTGTCGATATCAAGGGCACACCTGCAGTCTGACTAATATAACTTAAAAAAGGCCCGTGCATTTTTGGAATTTAGTACAAGATTATGCTCTTTGGCTGAAGTAGGCACTTTTTGACAAACCGTATTTGGCATTTGAATCTTAATGCCATCTAATGGACAATTGAAGGTTGTTTGAAGTTGCCTTTCCAGAGTGAATTTGGCTCCCTGTCCTAATCTTTCATGGCCCTTCTGTTCATCCTTTCTAAGTTTTACACCTGTCCTTCAAATCTCCATTATTACCAACCTCTTCCACCTTCCGCAAAAAATAACATGAATTGAAAATGTTGGTGCTTTTTGATGTCTTCTTTAATGTTTTGGATGACTTCTAGTACCCTAAACGTCTCCTTATGTTTCTCCTTCTCAGTCTAATCAAAGCGGGCAACAAGCCCCAGACGACACCGGGAGGGAAGCCAAAGAAAGCCACCACCTTCCAGGAGTTTGAGAGCATCACCAGCGATGCCTGGGACGTGGGGGACGATGACGACGAGCTGCTCGCCATGGCCGCACAGAACCTCAACATCGAGGTCGTCATGGAAACCGCCAACAAGGTGATCCTATGATGTAAACATACACAGCAGTCAGTCATCCTTGGGTGTTTCAAAGGTGCTTATTATGCACTCATAAGCCCTTTTTATGTTAACTTGTAAGCCCTTATAATACATTAAGCTGTTTGTAAGGAGTTAAAAAATGTAATATGTTGTTATTATCATTATGCAGGTTATCGAGAACCACAGCAAGCAGCAGGAGAAGCAGAGACAGGACGATGCCGGCGCGTCAGAGCTGGAGGAGAGAGAGGAAGAGGACGCAAATGAAGAAGAGGAAGAGCAGGGGGAGGAAGGGGAGGAATCGACCCCTGAGGTGTCGTTTGCCTCTGAGCCCAGCCCGCTCAGCGATGGCAGACTTGTGAAGTCACTGAGTGAGGCCCCCATCGGATCACCTAAGGGTAAGTTTACATCTGTCGCACGTTTCTCTCTTCTCGGTCTCGCTCTCCCGCTCTCTATCTCTCTTCCTCTCTATCCATCAATTAACAAACAGACAAACAAACAAATGTAAGCTTCAGGTGAGGTGACAGATGCGACTATCAACTTCTTAACTATCTCCAGTCTCCACCCATTTCTTCTATATGTAATATTTCCTCTCCCCCTGCCTCTGCTCTGAGCCTGTTAGGCCTTTCATGTTAATTTGTAAGTGTGGTAACAGCAGCAGAGGGTGGTGTTTGTGTTGTGCAGTAGGGAATGGCTGCCTGCTGTCTGTGGTGGTGCAGGAGATAAGAAAGCAGCCCGTAGCAGCCCTAACACCAGTAGTTATCTCCATGGAGGAGACACTGGCTGAACAGATACTGTCTCGTGTCTGCTCCATTCACCTGTGTTGTTCAGTACACACACCCATGCATATATATATATATACACACACACACACACACGAAGACAGACGCGCACACACACACGAAGACAGACGCGCGCATACACACACACATACTGCCGCCCCCTGCTCACACACTCCTCTTCCTGCTGGGAGAGACGACATATTATCTCTGATTGTTCTGCTCTCTATTATTCAGTCAACTGTAGTGTTTGGGTAAATTATAAATCTTGGTGATAATGCAGTGCCTGTTGAGCTTCCCCCTCTCTTCTTGTTTTCTGTCTGCATGAAGTGATAGTACTCACACACTCCCCTTTGCATGCTGTGTTCAAACAAAGCTGCCACCTTGAGCTCAACTCATCACATAAAACCTCAGTGTTCATTTTCCATTAGTCACATCACTATAATCTTGTTGTGTCTATCTGGTAGCTGCTCTCTACCCCCTTCTATCCTCTCCCGTCTGTCTAACCTGGCACTCCCCTGCCTCCCTGCCTTCTGATGTGTTGTTGTCTGCTGCTGTGGTCTGTCTCTGTGGACCCAGCTGCCTGGTCCTATATTAGATAATGGCCCACTGCAAGGCTTTCATTAGGCTTCAGCACCCAGCCTGCACTCAGGCTGCTCTCTGCTAATGGACAGACAGACAGACAGACAGACATACAGAGAGTGGGCTGACCTCGACCCTGCAGCACTCTACACCCTCTCTGGGTGTCCTCCACTGTCCTCTACCTTCTGCTGCTGGGAACACACTCTACTCTGCCCTGTAATTGTCTCTAATCGGGGTTTTCTGTTGCTGGAATGGAGAAAGGTGGTTGGGTTACACAGTATTTGTGTGTGTCTGTTTGATTGACGTGTGACTTCAATGGGTGCGCTCGGAGGAGAGGTGCTTGCAACAGATGTGCGTGTTTGTCTGTGTGTTTTTACGTGTGCCCAAGTGTGTGCGCATCTTTGTGTGTGCCTGCGTGTTTATTGTAGTATCTGTCCCCTCTCTCTGTTTATCCAGATGCGGCCGGAGAGAGAGCGTCGCTCCACAGACAGCAGTCCCTGCCCCACCGGCCCACCATCCCCATGGTGGCTCGTATAGCTGACCAGAACACCTCCGGGACCCCAGCCATGACGGAGAGAGAGGCCTCTCGCCTGGACAAGTTCAGACAGGTCCTGGCTGGACCCAACACTGACCTTGGTATGTTTCTGGATATTAATTACAGATCTAAGATCAGACGCCTGTAGGAACGATGGTCATGGGGATCGTTGAACCCACAGCGTTTGAAGCTCTGATATGTGCTTTGTGTAGGAACGTTACCACTTAACCACACAGGTTCACCCCAATCCTGAACTAAACCATTTAGGGGGAAAAGATATCTGACCCTGTGTCATTGCTTTGGGTTACAACACCTCCCTGTCTCACCTTGCTGAGATGAAGACATCCTCTTTAAAAAAAAAATAGAAAACACCGTTCCAAGCTCTGTGGTAATGAACTCGATCTGAGAAAACAAGCAGTGAAACATCTGCGGTGTTCTAACCATGCCATATGAATAGCTGAGGGGGAACTAAGCTCTGCCATCTGGCCAGTGGCCACCGTGCATAATCCAAGGGACTCAAATTATGATTTTAGTTTTTACTTGCTCGTTCTATAGCTTACTTCTACTGTACTACTTTGAGATGTTTTATTTTATTTATCCTTTATTTAACTAGGCAAGCCAGTTAGAGCTAATTCTTATTTACAATGACGGCCAAAACCGCACGACGCTGGGTCAGTTGTGCGCCGCCCTATGGGACTCCCAATTACCGCTAGATGTGATGCAGCCTAGATGAGATGGTGCTTAACTTGTGATCCAAGGCCATAATGGGGTAACGGCAGTAGCTTCGGTATAGCTCTTCTATGGGCATTTATATGGCCGACTTGAACGTTTTATGGGTTATGCTTTCAACTTCTACGGGCTATTCTGTGGAGGATTTAAAGTTCTATGGGTGATTTGAAGGAGTCTATTCACCCTTTGACTCCCACTTGTTCTCCTATAAGTTTCAAGGTCTTGTTCTTTGTCAGTCCCCTAATCTTGCAGCATCTGTCTGTCTTATCAGCTCCGTCCTGGAAAGGCATGGGGGCAGATCGCTAGTGAGTTGCATTGGAGCTGCTCAGGTGGGCGCGCGGGTGTGTACGTGTTGTCAGACTCACTATTAGCCCTTTTGTACCCTTGATGATTTTCCCTGCAGTCGTCTTTTGCAATGCTCTGAATGTCCTTGGATTGTGCTGTGTGATTGTGTGTGTGCCGTCCGTTCCGCCTCTATGATTCCAGCTTCCGTCGTCGTGCCCGAGCCAGAGGTGAAGGTGTCTTGGTGAAGTTATACCTGTGAGGGTATAAGAGTCATTGTGATAGCGCTGGTTCAACCCGCTAGCTGTATCATTTTGTGAGGCTTAGTGTCACTGACTGTCTGTCTAGTCTATACAACCTGAGGTGAGCTATATGTCACGAGGTAGGTTCAGGGTCGTGCCGAGACATATGAGGGTGTAGGAGTGGGGTAAGGGACGTGCTGAATGTCAAAAGACCACGTCCGATTTTGAAAGGCTAAGACCATAACAGGTTCGCCTTTTTTTTTGCCACCTGTTCCATTTTCAATAGACACATGTAACCGGGACAGCTCATGACTAAAGAAGGGACCACTATATAGAGCTCAGTTGATACACAAACAGTGGTGAGTTTCTTTCAAGTTTTAATGTCACATGTACTAGTACAGTGAACTGTCTTTCTTGCAAACTCAAAACCCAACAATGCAATAATCAATACCATGAAAAATAAGAATATGAAATACCCAAAGAAAGTAAGCATACTATATACTGGAAATATTTAAAAAGTCAGTTCTAATACCATAATTACATGGGCAGGGATACTGGAGTGATGGAGGTAGATATGTAAAGGGATTAGGCAACAGGATATAAGATAAACAGAGTAACAGCAGCTTGTATGTGAGCAGGTGTGTAGAGTCAGTATAAATGTATGTGCATATTATGTGTGAGTGAGAAAATCATGGAGTGAGTGTTTGTGTGTGTGTTGGGGTGACAGTGTGTGTGAGTGCATAGAGACAGTGGAAGATTGAAATAAAAGGTCAAAGAAGATAGTCTGTGTAGATATTTTGTTAGCTATTTATCAGTCGTATTGCTTTGGGAGAGAAGCTGTTCAGGAGCCTGTTGGTGTCAGACTTGATGCACCTGTACCTTTTTGCCGTGCGGCAGCAGAGAAAATAGTCTATGGCTTGGGTGGTTGACGATTTTCCGGGCCTTATTTTCACACCGCCTGATATAGAGGTCCTGGATGGCTGGGAGCTCGCCCCAAGTGATGTACTGGGCTGTCCGCACAACCCTCTGTAGCGCCATGCGATCGAGGGCGGTGCTATTGCCAAACTAAGCAGTGATGCAGCCAGTCAATATGCTCTTAATGGTACAGCTGTAGAATCATTTGAGTGCCAATGCCAGACTTTTTTAACCTCCAGAGGGGGAAGCGGCACTGTCGCGCCTTCTTCACGACTGTGCGTGTGTGTGTTTGGACCATTTTAAGTCTAGTGATTTGGACACAGAGGAACTTTAAGTTGTCTACCTGCTCCACAGTCGCCCCATTGACGTGGATGGGGGCATGCTCACCCCCCCCCCCCCCCCCCTGTTTACTGTCCACGAACAGCTCCCTGATCCTGCTGACGTTGAGGGAGCGGTTGTTCCGGCACCACACTGCCAGGTCACTGACCTCCTCCCTGTAGGCTGACTCATTGTCGCTGGTGATCAGGCCTACCACCGTTGTGCTGTCAGCGAACTTGATAATGGTTTCGTGCGTGGCCACACAGTTGTGGGTGAACAGGGAGTACAGGAGGGGACTAAGCACACACCCCTGTGGTGCACCTGCATTAAGGGTCAGCGTGGCGGAGGTGATGTTGCCTAACCTCACCACCTGGGGTCGGCCCGTCAGGAAGTCCAGGATCCAGTGACCTTGGGTGTTCAGACCCAAAGTCATAAGCTTGGTGACGAGCTTGGAGGGGACACTGGTGTTGAACGCTGAGCTGTAGTCAATGGACATCATTCACACATAGGTATTCCGCTTATCAAGGTTGCTGAGGACAGTGTGGAGTGCAATTGAGATTGCATCGTCTATGGATCTGTTGGGGCGGTATGCAAACTGGAGTGGGTCTAGGGTGTCTGGGATGAGGGAGTTAATGTGTGCCATAACCAGCCTCTCATAGCACGTAACGATTACAGAAGTGAATGCTACAGGGTAGTAGTCATTGTGTCATGAAGCCTTAACGTTCTTAGGAACAGGAATGACTGTGGTCATCTTAAACATGGGATTACAGACTGGGACAAAGTGATTTTGAAAATTACTATGAATTTGCCTGCCAACTTTTCTGTGCATGCTCTGAGCACGCGCCCTGGAATACCATTGGGGGCCGTGGCTTTGAGGGTGCTGACCTGATTTTAAAGACCCTTCTCACGTTGGCCTCGGTGAGCGAGTTCACCAAATCCTCAGGGTCAGTGACACCAGGCTCAATGTTGTTGTCAAAGCGTGCATAAAATGCATTGAGTTCGTCTGGTAGAGCGGCATCGTTGGGCAGACCATGGTTGGGTCTTCCTTTGTAATCCGTAATGGACTGTAACCACATGAGGCGGGCGGCAGAGTCTGTAATATGATTCCACCTTATTCCTATATTGTTCTTTTTCTCGTTTGATGACTCTGCGGAGGTCATAGCGGGCCTTCTTGTACTTATTCCTTTCTTCGGCCGTAGCATCAGGGTTGTCAACGATAGCTCTGTGTGCGGTAGCCCTGTTTAGTTTAACGACAACCTCTGTGTTAATCCAGGGCTTTTGATTGGGGAAGCAGCGAACCTTCACCGTGGGTACAACGTCGCCGATGCATTTTCTAATGAAGCCGGTGACGGAGGTGGTTATCTCGTCAATGTTAGCGCCGGAGTCTTGAAACGTATTCCAATCAGCGCTAGCAAAGCAGTCCTGTAGCATGACCTCTGATTCTGGTGACCATTTCTCAACAGCGTGAATCACGGGTACTTCCTGTTTGAGCTTCTGCTTGTAAACAGGAAGTAAGTCACGATCTGATTTGCCGAATGGCTGACGAGGGAGGGTCTTGTATGCTTTCTTGTGGGTAGAAAAGCAGTGGTCTAGGACTTTATTGCCTATAGTGGCTTTGGAGACGTGTTGATGGAAGTTGAGCATCACGTGTCTTTGTGACGGCAAATTAAAATCGCCAGCAACCAGAAAGGCAGCCTCTGGGTGTAGGTTTTCCTGCTTGTTTATAGCCTTGTACAGTTTGTTAAGCGCCAGCTTGTTCTTTTTATTGTCCTGAGGTGGAATGTATACAGCATTCACAATAACAGCTGAAAACTTCCTCGGGAGGTAGAAGGGTCGGCATTTGACCATCAGGTATTCCAAGATGGGTGAGCAGTGAGTCAACACTTCCACCAAGCTGGAATTAGCACACCAGTTGGACTTGATGAAGAGGCAACCCCCCCCATCAATTTCCCCGATTCCACTGTCCTGTCCTCCCTGTGAATGGAGAATCCATCGAGTTGGATAGCCGTGCGGGGTATCTTGTCCGAGAGACATGTTTCTGAAAAGCAAAGAATATTGCAGTTCCCCCTTACAAAAATGTACCATGGTAGTACATTGTTTTTGGTCACTACGATGGCAGGGGTCTTCGAGGGGCTGGAGTTTGCCTCTTCCACGGTAGTGACCAAAAAACATGATTGTACTGAGTAACGTGGCAGGAAAATACCATGGTATTTGCACAAGTACCATGGTATTTTCCTGCCATGGTAGTGACCAAAAAGCATTATATTTTTTAAATTGTACTTGCTACCATGGTACAAATATTAACCATGGTAGTACAATGAAACAAATAATATGGTTTTGTACTAGCATACATGAGAGCATGGTAGTTGTTTACAATGTGTTATGATGTGTCCCACCGTTTTTTGGGGAAAAGTGACCAAAAACGTAGTAATGTATAGTACTTGGCTAGGTAGAGCATGGCACATGCAACACCAGGGTTGTGGGTTCATTTCCTACAGGGGACCAGGACGAAAAAAGTGTGAATGTATGCTCTCACTACCTAAAGTCGCTCTGGATAAGAGCGTCTGCTAAATGACAAATGTAAAATGTACTCACGTGATGCAACATTGACTACTCGCTCTGCAATGGCAAAGCGTAGGCCTAGTACCCTCTTAAACCCCTTTAGCTCATAGTGAACCACAACACACACGGTCTAGTACTGTAGTGTACCCTCTTAAAACTTGGGACCTGGATAGAGTATGGTGAGAAGAATGTATTCTGAAACCTTGAAGAATTAAAAACGTTAGTTTATCTTGTACTTCTCTCATCCATACAGTTTTCAGTTGGGGCTCTCTCATTCAACTGACTTGGCTACTCGTATACAATTCTAAATAGCCAACATACACTATATATACAAAAGTATGTGAACACCCCTTCAAATGAGTGGATTCTGCTATTTCAGCCGATTGCTGACAGGTGTATAAAATCGAGCACACAGCCATGAAATCTCCATAGACGAACATTGGCAGTAGAATGGCCTTACTTAGAGCTCAGTGAATTTCAATCTGGCACCGTCATAGAATGCCACCTTTCCAACAAGTCAGTTTGTAAGATTTCTGCCCAGCTGGAGATGCCGCGGTCAACTGTAAGTGCTGTTATTGTGAAGTGGAAACGTCTAGGAGCAACAACGGCTCAGCCGCGAAGTGGTAGGCCACAACGTCAGCACAATAACTGTTCGTTGGTAGCTTCATGAAATGAGTTTCCATGGCCTAGCAGCAGCACACAAGCCTAAGATCACCATGCACAATGCCAAGCGTTGGCTGGAGAGGTGTAAAGCTCGCCACAATTGGACTCTTGATTAGTGGGAACGCGTTTTCCGGGGTGATGAATCACACTTCACCATCTGGCAGTCCGACGGACGAATCTGGGGTTGGCAGATGCCAGGGGAACGCTACATGCTCCAATGCATAGTGCCAACTGTAACGTTTGGTGGAGTCGGAATAATGGTCTGGAGCTCTTTTTCATGGTGTGGGCTATGCCCCTTAGTTCCAGTGACGGGAAATCTTAACGCTACAGCATACAATGACATTCTAGACGAATCTGTGCTTTCAACTTTGTGGCAGTTTGGCTAAGGCCCTTTCCTGTTTCAGCATGACAATGCCCCTGTGCACAAAGCGAGGTCCATACACAAATGGTTTGTCGCGATTGGTGTGGAATAACTTGACTGGCCTGCACAGAGCCCTGACCTCAACCCCATCGAACACCTTTGGGATGAATTGGAACGACGACTGCGAGCCAGGTCTAGTCGCCCAACGTCAGTGCCCGTCCTCACTAATGCTCTTGTGGCTGAATGGAAGCAAGTCCCCACAGCAATGTTCCAACATCTAGTGGAAAGCCTTCCCAGAATAGTGGAGGGTGTTATAGCAGCAAAGGGGGGACCAACTCCATATTAATGCCCATGATTTTTGAATGAGATGTTCGATGAGAAGTTGTCCACATACTTTTGGTCATGCAGTGTATACATTCTTATCTCATAGATACATTTTAATTATGTAATTCTTATTATTCACTGGGTTGTTATAACCATGAATGCTGATTGGCTGACAAAACATTTATTTTTACTGCTCCAGTAACGTTGGTAACCAGTTCATAATACAATAAGGCACCTCAGCGGTTTGTGGTATATGGCCAATATACCACGGCTGAGGGCTGTATACATGCACTCCGCGTAGCGTCGTGCTTAAGAACAGCCCTTAGCCGCGGTATATTGGCCATATACCACACCCCCTTGGGCCTTGTTGCTTAAACAATCCCTAAAAACACCAAGTTACAATGTTTCCCTTTGTGTATACTATGTGTGAATGTTCGTTGGTCCTGTCACCATGACTATGATAGGCTAGCTTGACTGAAGCAAACTTTACCTTACGTTATCTTCTATGCTAACGGACTTTTATAAATGAATTAAACTATCAAAACATCATCAGAAAATAACAATTAGCTATATTATTACAATCCGCTTAACTTGGTGTTTCATATCCTATGCTTTATAACTCGCTCACCGTAATGGTAACATTTAAAATATTTAGTTTTTCTGGTGGTTCTCTCACTGACTCACTAACTAGGCAGTCTAGCGCAAGAGCCACTGTAGCGTGAGAGCGTGTGAAGAAACCACTAGAGCGAGCGGCTCTGTCTGTGGGCCAAAACAAGCACAGCACCCCTGGACTATAACTACTGTAAATTATTACAAAATTCCAAAGATTAGGCTACCAGATATCTCACATTCTCCAACATTTCAGGTTGGCAACACGGGGAACCCAAATATGAGCAAAAAAAACTGTACTGATACAGAAAGTATTTCCCCTTTTTCACGGCAACTGTTTCCCTTTTTCTTTGACGTTACAGACAAACTAGGACCAACAATGGTAGCCTGCCTCTGTCTTTATTAGAAACTTGCCCATACTGGTAAATAAATTCAATATAATGCCAACCAACCTCTTTTGACCTTGGGGGGTTTATTTATTTAAAGCATTATACTGCCATTGTACAACGGTAAATCACAATTAATAAAGATGCAGTTTAAAACCATCCTAATGAGGCAATACTATGGTATTATTTAGGATCATTGCAGTACCATCATACTTCAAAGCTAAAACCATGGTACATTTCCATGATTGACTATATCATGGTATAAGTGAAAGTATCATAGTAGGACCATGGTACATTTTTGTAAGGGACGAGAGTCCCGTTGGTAGCGTTAATCTCACCAGGATCCCCCTCTCTTGCCTCTGTAACGCCGGCGTTTTCCCTTTTGGGTAGCCCGAAAATTGGGTGGGAATTACAGAGAGAGCCCAGGGCAGATGAGTCGAATTAGAAGCCGGAATTGGGGTAAGTAACTGCCGATCTGATGTTCAAGAGTTCTTGTCGGTTGTAAGAAATAATAGCGGGTACATTTCATGAAAATAGAGTAAAAATAAATGACAAAATAATCACAAAATAGCAAAGTTGGGTCTAAGCTTGCAAAACGTCAGCAATCCAGGATGGCGCCATCCTGTGAGGTCATACGAGGATTTAAAGCCATCTATATACCAATGCATGTCTTCATCTGTCCTCTATTATTCTAGTGTCCTGGGAGGAGGATGAGAGAAAGAGAGAGGGGTGGAGGGATGGAGGCTGGGTCAGGCAGCAGGGTACAGTCAGTGATTCTAAGCTTGTCAACAGTGATTACACCAGGCCAGCAGTCGGGACCTGCTTTTTAAATGGAGTTATCGCTGCTTTATTACATATCCAAACTGACTAGTGTTAGCAATTGATGTTATTCTTCAATAACACAAACGCCAAAGCAAATCAGGGGGAGAAAAATAGGTTTATTTGAGAAGGACAAATCATGATGTTATGCTGGGAGGTAGATGTTCAGTCTCCCCTCTCCTCAGCTTTTCTCCACCGAACAAAGGAACAGGATGCCATTTATAACCCCCTACCCTAGCCTGGGGTTGACCAATCAGAAGTCCTTGCAGTACCACTGGGCCAATGGCCAAATAATCAGTATCTTGCTCCAGTCTCAATGTACAGAACGTAGCTCTGAGTTCAGGAGTGACATTCCACAGATTCTAAACAGCTGTTGAACTGAAAACCAACTCCTCCTTGACAATTCCCTATTGAACATTAGTATTGTATTTCGTTTTTAGTACTCTCGTCCTCTCATCCTCTGCGTTGTGTATTTATCTTCAAAATATTCTTATACTCCCCCTAGACCAGGGGTGTCAAACTCATTTCGCATCGTGGGCCACATACGGCCTAGGGAGATGTCAAGTGGGCCGGACCATTAAAATTATACCATACTCTGCTATAAATAACCAAAATATCATGTCTTTCCTTTGTTTTGGTGTAAAGAAGCACAAGAACATTAGGAAAATATTGAAATTTGTTTCCTCAGACCCGCCAGCAATTCGTTAATCTTATCTCTTCTCAGTTGTCCTTGCAAGCCGTCATATTTTTCGCTGTGATGAGTCTCGTAGTGGCGTCGAATATTATATTCCTTCAATACCGAAACTTGTTGCAAACACACCAAGCACGAAGGTTTTCCGTGCATCTCTGTAAATAAATAGGACGTGGTCCATTTTTCTTTGAAAATTCTACACTCCTTATCTACTTTTCTCCGTTTGGATAACGACATTTTGGCTAATGAGGGTGTAGCGGAGAGGTAGAGACCAAGGTATTAACAACGTCGTAACAAGCAGCAGATGGCGCATTGATACCGTCTGCTGTTTTCAGTCTGTCTCAGTGATGCGGCTTGTCTTCTACTCTGATGGAAAGAGTGCGCCCCTTAGCGGATAATCCATGAATTGCAGCGAATTAAAAATATTAATTCCATGTCTTTTATGCATTTTTTCCACTTTCAAATTATCCTGCGGGCCTGATCGAACCTCCTTGGGGGCCGGTTCCGGCCCGCGGGCCGTATGTTTGACACCCCTGCCCTAGACCATTTTAAAAAGAAATGTACTTAAAATGAATTTTTAGAAAACATGAAAAAATAGACAGAATATTAACATTAGCAGTAGGCATAAAATCATTCACATTAAACACCTTGCATTCATATAAATCACCAAGGGCATATTTTACTTGCCGTTGCAATAAGAAATAGATTTCACACAAAGTTATAGAAAAGAGGTCTTAACAGGTGTGATACCACACCTGAGAGAGCATGGTTCATTACAGCACTGAGGACAGTTACCACGGGAACATTGACCACAATCATGAGACTTGGTGTGATGAAGACCCTTATGATCCCCACCACATTCTTGTGAACACCACTGACACCCATCTCCAAAAGGACACGGTTGATGAATCTTATGATATCTATCCCCTATCACGTAACCGTCGGATTTTAGCAGACAAACATCGGGCAATAGCACACTTGATAACCTGTATGAGAAAAATAACCACAACTCCCACTATTGGAAGTATCATGCTCACCAAAAAACTTCCCCATGTACCGGATGTGGAAGACAACCACATGACTAAACCTAGATCATCTGGAATGTAATCGTGATATTTAGCACCCACAGTCCTGATCTTTCGGATTAGGTCAGTTATTTCCTCAGAATGATCAGGAATATAAACACAGTATTCAGAAGATAATCAAGGGCCAAACGATTTTGCATCGCCACAGACCGAATGGCAACCATCTCAGCTGTAATTAACTCAAGACTCTCAGCTGTACTATTAGCTAGGATTTCCAAAGAGCTAGCCTTATTAATAACTTCCCGTGCTATTTTAGAAATACCATAAGTGGGAAAATCAATTGCAAAGAACCTCTCCGTTTCTGTAATCCCACGTTTATAACGGTGTGAAAAAAGAGAATTCACAGAACGACATATCCCAAATAGCACGACCCTTGTCTCAACTTTGGTAACCAGGAATAGGCATAGGATCCACAGATAAAGTAAGTCCCATTAGAAGCTATCATGCCATTATTGATAATATTACTGAAGGTATTGGCATAAAAAGTAGTCGTTAGACATTCAGCAGACGTTAGACATTCCGCAGCCTTAGTACCGTCACAGGCAGATAGGTAGATCTGTTGTCTGATCACACTTACTGTCCTATTTTGACAAACGCAAGCGTCCTGGTGCAGTTGAGACAATTTCCGAGAGAGGGACCTATTAAAACAACCACCCAACAGGGGCATGTGTAGTAACTAGGTAAGATGGTCGCTGATTAGTGTCATTGGTAATCTGAAATGAAGGAACTAGGTACTCTCGCATGTTGATACTCAACATTCTCACCCAAATTAGTACCAATAATCGCCTTATACCAATTAACATCTCTCCATATACCCAACATTTCACTCTGGTTAAAAGGAATAGGCCTTCATGGAATACCTGCCCTTGATATGAATGGTGCATACGTACAAACTACTTTGATTGACTACTGTGGTATAGTGTAGAGAGAGGGCTAGAAACGTATTGACGCCCCAGTGTCCCTCTTCCTGCTGATGCATCGCTGTGTAAGAAATGGAAACACCACACACATCCTGTATCGTTTCAGGTACAGCCTCGGATGATGGATTCTCATAACCTGTAACGAAGGGAACAAAAAAGTGAAAGTAACATGTCCTGGTTTCAAGAGAAATTGACATTTCACCTAGATATCCCTAATATGACGACTGCGGTGTACAACATAGAAGCTTATCAGGTTCTGATCATCTTACAATGCTTCTTCACCCGAGATTGATTAGCAATCGGGGGCCAATCAGTTCTTTATTCTTCAGGCCCTGCTTTGTCATCAATATCGACAACCTTGCAATGAATGACATGTGTCCATCGTGATTTTCCCTGAACTTTTACTGCTGACCTCGTTATGAGCAAACCTTGATAAGGACCTTCCCATTTTGGCCCTAATGTGTCTGTCGCATATTTTTTTTACCATCACCCACTGTCCTGGCACGACGTCATGTCCCCCTCGGGAGTTATTCCCCATTAGAGAGTTGTATGCAATAGTTAAGCATTGTGTCACTCTTAAAGTGAACGTCTGCTTTTCTCAAATCTAACGTTCCTGGTATTATCACATTGTCCATTGTAGTAACTACCCATGCCCAGCCTGCCTCACACCCACCTCCACAATGCTTGAACCATCTGTGTATAAGATAAACTCAGTGTTTCCCAACGGATGACTCTATAAACCCATCAGAGAGCTGATCCAAAACAACTCGCAACAGTCGTGTTCAAGTAATGTGGTATCTGTAGGAATCATCAGAGTAGCTGGATTACATGGTCTCTTTTCAACTATAGCCATGTCCCATAGATCTTTAATCACTACTTTAGAGTAGTGTCCATAGTTTCCTTGCTAGTGGGATATTGTTTTGTGCAAGGTGGTGCAATACCTGTCAAGCAAACTGGTTCCATATCCAAAGTTCCACACTCATTGTTCTTCGTAGTCCAAATAGATTCTGAACTATAGATTCCTGCATAATTCTTCATTGGACCAATATAAATTGATAATGGTTTGGTCTGTTTCATATCTGTCTTCCCCTTCCCCACACTCCTGTTGCTCTCATCTTCTTGCCCGTGTACTGAGGACATGTATGTTTTGCTTAAGATATGGGAAATACAGTGACTTCAGCACCCGTATCTACAAAAAAAAATCGACTGCAAAGTTGTTAACCATCATGTTCACGTTTATTCCATCCAATTTCATATAATCACCAGCTGAGATGGGACGTAAGAGGGAGTCTATTAGTTTACCTCCACAGCATCCAGCAAACTCTGCTGCTGAGCCGGAGAGAGCTTCTTAAATTTCTCCATAAGTGTTGTGTCATAGGGGCTGTTGTCCTGTTTCCATTTTCCCTTAAATGGACCCTTCTCCTGGCCACTTCTCATAAAATCACGTTTTCTTTTCCAACATTCTCGTTGCCAGTGACCAGAAATCCCGCAATAAGGACATACACCAGGTTTCTCTTCTGCTGAACAAAAATAATGTTGTTAGTTTCACTCGGAACCTGCACAACTCTGATAACCACGTCTCGTGAATACTTTAACGTTTTTGACCATTCATCCAACTGTTTTGGAGATGCTGATTTGTGTGTGATAACGGTCTCTAGAGGTTTGTCTTTACTCCCTTTTACAGCCTGTGTTTTGGTTGGCCTAAGACATCGTTCGTCACTGCTGTCAGAATCTGTTGACTCAAGGACAGGCAGTGTGCCCAATTCAGTGTGAGAATAGATATAGGGGACAGAGAGCCCACAGGTGGGGTTCACGTCTGACTTTTTCACCCATGTCTCCTGCTCTACTTTGAAATGGCTTTTTATATCACTAGACAGTCAATTAAAATCTCTTTCATGCTCACATCCGAAAGAGCTGTTCCACCCTTTTCCAGAGTGGTTTTCTCACTTAACAATTACATTACATTAACGTCAAAAGTTGTATTATATATATCTCTATGTTTATATATACAGTTGAAGTCGAAAGTTTACATTCACACTTAGGTTGGAGTCATTAAAACTGTTTTTCAACCACTCCACACATTTCTTGTTAACAAACTATAGTTTTGGCAAGTCGGTTAGGACATCTACTTTGTGCATGACACAAGTTATTTTTCCAACAATTGTTTCCAGACAGATTATTTCACTTATAATTCGCAGTATCACAATTCCAGTGGGTCAGAAGTTTACATACACTAAGTTGACTGTGCCTTTAAACAGCTTGGAAAATTCCAGAAAATTATGACATGGCTTTAGAAGCTTCTGATAGGCTAATTGACATCATTTGAGTCAATTGGAGGTGTACCTGTGGATGTATTTCAAGGCCTACCTTCAAACTCAGTGCCTCTTTGCTTGACATCATGGGAAAATCAAAAGAAATCAGCCAAGACCTCAGAAAGAAAATTGTAGACCTCCACAAGTCTGGTTCATCCTTGGGAGCAATTTCCAAACTCCTGAAGGTACCACGTTCATCTGTACAAACAATAGTACGCAAGTATAAACACCATGGGACCACGCAGCTGTCATACCGCTCAGGAAGGAGACAAGTTCTGTTTCCTAGAGATGAAAGTACTTTGGTGCGAAAAGTGCAAATCAATCCCAGAACAACAGCAAAGGACCCTGTGAAGATGCTGGAGGAAACGGGTACAAAAGTATCTATATCCACAGTAAAACGAGTCCTATATCGACATAACCTGAAAGGCCGCTCAGCAAGGAAGAAGCCACTGCTCCAAAACCGCCATAAAAAAGCCAGACTACGGTTTGCAACTGCATATGGGGACAAAGATCGTACTTTTTGGAGAAATGTCCTCTGGTCTGATGAAACACAAATAGAACTGTTTGGCCACAATGACTATCGTTATGTTTGGATGAAAAAAGGGGGAGGCTTGCAAGCCGAAAAACACCATCCCAACCATGAAGCACAGGTGTGGCAGCATCATGTTGTGGGGGTGCTTTGCTGCAGGAGGGACTGGTGCACTTCACAAAATAGATGGCATCATGAGGATGGAAAATGATGTGGATATATTGAAGCAACATCTCAAGACATAAGTCAGGAAGTTAAAGCTTGGTCGCAAATCGGTCTTCCAAATGGACAATGACCCCAAGTTCCAAAGTTGTGGCAAAATGGCTTAAGGACAACAAAGTCAAGGTGTTGGAGTGGTCATCAGAAAGCCCTGACCTCACGGCACGAAGTGTTAACAATTTATGTTATTCTTCAATAACACAAACTCCAAAGCAAATCGGGGGGAGGAAAATAGGTTTATTTGAAAAGGACAAGTCAAGATGTTATGCTGGGAGGTAGATGTTCAGTCTCCCCTCTCAGCTATTCTCCACCGAACGAAGGAACAGAATGCCATTTATAGCTCCCCAGCTTAGCCTGGGGTTGACCAATCAGAAGTCCTTGCAGTACCACTGTGCCAATGGCCAGGTAACCAGTATCCTGCTCCAGACTCAATGTACAGAACGTAGCTCTGAGTTCAGGAGTGACATTCCACAGATTCTAAACAGCTGTTTAGAACTGAAAACCAACTCCTATTTACATTGACAATTCCCTATTGACCATTAGTGTTATATTTAGTTTATAGTACTCTCGTCCTTTCATTCTCTGCGTTGTGTATTTATCTTCAAAATATTCTTATACTAGCCAGACACATGGTGCCAGCGATGAACTTAATTCAGAGGCCATAATTAAGAGACGGAGAGAGAGGGAGATGGATCGATTGACGGAGAGAAAGAGAGCCTATAGGGAGCGAGTGAACAGACAGAGAGAGAGGTGTTGATAGAGATGGATGGTTGTGTTGTCCTGTGGTTGAGGTGGCCGACCTGATTTTTGTCCTGGTCTCCCCTCTGTGACAACACAGCGTCTGTAGCACCACATAGCCATTGATGAGTCCTTTCACCACCAACGGCGCTCGCTTAAACCTCCCTCTCTCACCCACTGTCGCTCTTTCTCTTCTCGCTCAAACCTCATCTCCTCATCCCTTTCTCAATCACACAGCTATCTATCGGGGGAGACTCTTCCCTCTAGTGTAGAACGACTGCTATGACTCTTGTCCTTGATGTTGGGGGAAGTGTGTGTGTGTGTGTGTCAGGGAAGGTGTGTGCGTGCGCTTCTTTCTTTCTTCAGCCTGATGGATTGCAGCCTCGTTTGTGGGTCTAGCCCTCCATCTTGTGATTTGTCTCCAGAGTTGTGTGTGTGTGTAAACAACTGACTGACTGCTCCACTCTCACCTGTTTAACGATTAGTAGATGAGGCATGGGAGAGAACGAGGCTGAAACCCTTAGGCCTAAAAAAAGGAATCATTATTTTTCCTGTCATTCCCAGTTCCCATGCTCCTAATTTTCTTTTCAAAATCTTTGTGACAATCAGGTACTTTAGTTTGCAATATTGCAATATTTAGTTTTTGTATCTAATTCAAGCAATCATCAGCCATCTGTGTTTGTGGGTGGGTGTGTTTTGATTTTGAGCACTAGTGCAGTCTGTCTATGTCAGGATTTCTGGGTTTCTCCAGACAGAGCAGTGAACCTGGCAGAGGTAGGCAGGCTGATAGAGCGGAACAGAGCAGGCTTTACAGCACTAAGGCCACATAGACCATGGCAAGAGCAGGCCAAACCCATTTATCATCACTGAGAGTGAGAATATGAATGGATCTCATTCACAGCCTCTCATCTCTTTCATTTGAACTCTGTCTCCCCTTTTCTCTCCCTTTTGCTGTCTCTCTCTCGCTCTCATTCTCGCTATGTCACCTGTCTATGTCTCTCCCTCTTTCTAAAGAGATTAGATGTAACATTTATTTAGGATTATGTGGCTGCAATACTTCCAGTTGATTTGGGCATCCAATGTATGGGACATTGCAACTTAATATTTGCAAAGTACCAATTTGTAAGTCGCTCTGGATAAGAGCGTCTGCTAAATGACTTAAATGTAAATGTAAATACTTCTAAGATAAATATGACTAATCTAGAAAATACAGTATATATTTCCTGAAAAACTGTGTGGACTTAATTCAGCTGTATAAAACGATTTGTAGCCTAACATAGTCGTTTGATTTTTGATATATACTGAACAAAAATATAAACAACAATTTCAAATGTTTTACTTTTACAGTTCATATAAGGAAATCAGTCAATTGAAATAAATACATTTGGCCCTAATCTATGGAGTTCACATGACTAGGCAGGGGCACAGCCATGGGTGGGCCTGGGAGTGCATAGGCCCACCCGGTCAGGAGCCAGGCCCAGCCAATCAGAATTTGTTTTTCTCCACAAAAGGCTTTATTACAGACTGAAATACTCCTCAGTTTCATCAGCTGTCCGGGTGGCTGGTCTCAGACGATCCCGCAGGTGAAGAAGCCGGATTTGGAGCTCCTGGGCTGGCGTGGTTACACGTGGTCTGCGGTTGTGAGGCCGGTTGGACTTACTGCCACTTATGGTAGAGAAATGAACATTCAATTATCTTGCAACAACTCGGGTGGACATTCTTTCAGTCAGCATGCCAATTGCACGCTCTGTCAAAACTGGCTTTGTGTTGTGACAAAACTGGACATTTTAGAGTAGCCTTTTATTGTCCCCAGCACAAGGTGCTACTTGTAGGCAAAATGAAAATCTGACCCACTTCTATTCATAACTACATTGTTGAATGTAAATGACAACTTTATACTACTACATTACTAACTAGCTAGCTAATTATTCTGTGTCTTAACCAGTCTGATTTCATTGATCTGTTGCACGTTATCTTGAATGGGCCAAGTCATCTGCAACACTTTTCAAAGTTGGAGCTAGCGTTTTCAAATTGGGCATGCTGGCTAATATAGAAAAACCTTGAAAATCTACTATTTTCCTTAAGTTATCAAACAACATTTTTACATTACAATAAAGTAAATGGTTTAAAGTGTCAAAAACGATCAATCAGATTTTTGTTGCATTTTGGGTTCTTCCCCCAACAGAGTTGGTGCGACATCCGAAGGGTTCTCGTTGGCCGCCTCACATATTGAATTATTTTATAAAATGTTACAATGTTTTACATCAAGGGTGGTCAACCATCCTCCAGGAGAGCTATTGGGTATGCAGGCTTTTGTTCCAGTCCCCCTCTTAACAAACCACATTTTAGAAAGGAGTTGCTCAACCTGACCTTGATAAACTGACTCTGACGTTTGAGCAGGGCTGGATCAAAAGCCTGCACACCCAGTAGCTTTCCAGGCCAAGGGTTTTATACAGTTGCCTAACATGTATTTTAGTTTGTGGGGGGGGGGGGGTTAAGTGCCTTGCACAACGACAGTAGGCTACATGTGATCAGAGATTAGCCTCCCAGTGTCGATACCACATTTATGCAAACGCCAGGGTTGTGGGTACGAAAAAAGTATGAACATGTATGCACTCACTACTGTAATTCACTCTGGATAAGAGCGTCTGTTAAAAAAAAAAAAAAAAAAAATATGTATACCTACATAGAGATGCCTCCAATTGTTGGTCTTGGAAAGTTGGTTAAAAATAATGAAAAAGTCATGAAATTCAATCTGTCAAAATGTGTATGTACCCTGTGTTTTACATAATAGGTTGTATGCAAAGTTCGCATTGAAAATAGCCTGATTTTGGGACCCAATGAGGTCACAGAAGTCACCAGGCTAGGTTTCAGCTGAACCAGAGGGGTATACTACAAAGCAAAGTCCATGGGTTAGCAAGCTAACTAAATATTTAGATTTTGTTTTGGAAATATAAGCTTGAAATGGGTGGGCATGGTCTAATTCAGGGGTTCCCAACCTAGGGGGCACCAACGTTTTGTGGGTAGGTGCGGGGCCTTCCTTGATTTGCATGAGGAAAACGGGACTCTGCACATGGGAATATCTTTTGATTTGTCTCTGACATTCAGAATCTGAGATACGACCTTCTAAAGTGGAGGAGTAAAAACAAATTGACTTTGCTTGGGAAGTAATGTTATACAATGTGTGACTCTGTCGCTATCAATTCATCTAGTCAATTTCTGTAAAACATAATGTATAATTAAATTGAGGGTTAATATAAATGATCATAAAACATATTTGATAGCGGAATAAAATTTGGTTAAATCTGGTCTGCACTTTATTTTTCTTATCCATTATAATTATAATTATGATAGTCTAACCAGACTCATGATTTATTTTAGGTAGGCTATGTAGAATTGCATTAAATTAGCTTCAAAAGAAACATTTCCTACGTCCCTCAAATGAAACAATCAAGCTGATGGTATTTTTACTAAAGGCTATCTCAATAAACAATAATAATACAAAAGCTGAGGGCGTGACATTTTTCAAAAATGGAAAAGGGGCCCCTGGGGAAAAAAGGTTGGGAACCCCTGGACTAATTGACTCAACGGCTTTAAAACGCATATCTAAGTTTAGCTTTCTAATCAAAGATAGCTGGCTAACTCATTGATCCTGCTTTGAAGTTTACCCAACTGAACCTCCCTGTCCTCAGGCAGGGGTCTAGTTAAGCACGGGTTGATAACTGATAAAGATACTGTGCATGGGATGCGTCTGAAATGGCAGCTGGTCAAAAGTTGTGCAATATAGGCCTATGCCAAATAGGCTGCCATTCCAGACACAGACATGAATCATGATCTTAATCTAACCTCCTTTTTTTGGGGATAAAATATATCCGCTTTGAAAGAGGAAAGTTAGGCTAGTTCTGCCCCTCCCTGCCTTCTGACTGAAACATTTGTATTTGTGTTTATTGTGGATCCCCATTAGCTGCTGTCAAGGCAGAAGCTACTCTTCCTGGGTTCCAGCAAATTTAAGGCAGTTTATACAATTATTTACAATTACAATTAATTAAGGCAGTTTATATAAAACATTATAATACATTCAGACTGTGTGCCCTCAGTTGACATCAGAACTCAAAGTGGGCATCTAATTCAATTGAACTCAATTCTGACATTTTGTTGAAAATCTGTGCTGGAAAATCTGTATTTCTCCAGTGTGTATGAAAATTGGATGAAAGTATGATCAACCATATTTTGGAGGATCATACTTATCTAGGAAAAAGTCTTTGGGTTTAGTCGAGAGGAGATTTTCCAGGTAAAGCACTAGATGGCTAGTTAAGTTGTCTATTAGGACGAGCTCATCCAATGATGAATACCCTGGAGATTGGACCGTAGAGTAGGAGCGCAAGACACTCATCCCTCAAAAACATGAACAGCATCTCCATTTTGGAAAGTTGAACCACTATAGTAGCTCAAGTTTCTGTCTGGTGTGGTACAGTATTTCACAGACCTCGGTGTTCATTTAAGACCAGAGGCTAAATGACAAGTACTGTGATGATTATGTCTCTCATGGCGATGCCCTAGGCCAAAAGCTGCTCAACTGTAGCAGGTCTCACCAGGCAGGCCCTCAAGTGCCAGTTGTCTCCCTCTTCTGATTGCTAATTCCTTTGTGCGTTATTACTTAGCACACAAAGTCAGGTGTATGGTAACCAATACAAGTTGTTTTTGCCTGTCCAGGCCAGTAATATGTTAAGGCTACTCTGAAGTAGGCCTAAGTTCCTAACTGCTGTAGAGCACCAACTTGAGTTGCTTTTAGTGTCAAAGTGTGTTTGTGTGCTTTCGACTTTATCAACAGCTTTTCATCCCCAAATTGGAGGAATCCAGACTTGAAAGGCCTCTGGCCACCAACGATGGAGTTTTTCCCCAGTTGAATTCATGCAGTACTCACTGGCTGCTTCAATTTGGCTGCCGCCAATTGGCGAACCGAACGAGTGTGCTCGCATACTACCTTAAAAGACCTTCGCTTGAAAAACGAGAAAAAGCGGAAATAGTGCTGTTTGTCCATTTTGAGACACTGTATACATACACTTCCTCAAAATAGTCTGAATTAATCTAAGAATCCTCTCGATTACTCTTTTTACATTTTAGCCGAGCAGATATTAGTCGCACAATTTTACATCTAACTAAGATGTTTGGTGCAGTATCTCTCAATTAAAAAGTTTGCATGAAAACCAGTCGTCATAATATACAGTGCATTCGGAAAGTATTCAGACCATTTGACTTTTTCCACATTTTTGTTACGTTACAGCCTTATTCTAAAATGTATTAAATACTTTGCCTCTCATCATTCTACACACAATACCCCATAATGACAAAGTGAAAACAGGTTTTTAATAATGTTAAGAAATTTGATACAAATAAAAAACAAAAATACCTTATTTGCAAAAGTATTCAGACCCTCAGCTATGAGTCTCCAAATTGAGCTCCAGTGCATCCTGTTTCCATTGATCATCCTTGAGATGTTTCTACAACTTGATTGGAGTCCACCTGTGGTAAATTCAATTGATTGGACATGATTTGGAAAGGCACACACCTGTCTATATAAGGTTCCACAGTTGACAGTGCATGTCAAAGCAAAAACCAAGCCATGAGGTCGAAGGAATTGTCCTAGAGCTCAGAGACAGGATTGGGGAAGGATCTGGGGAAGGGTACCAAAACATTTCTGCAGCATTGAAGGTCCCCAAGAACACAGTGGCCTCCATCATTCTTAAATGGAATACATTTTTAACCACCAAGACTCTTCCTAGAGCTGGCCACCCGGCCTAACTGAGCAATCGGGGGAGAAGGCCCTTGGTCAGGGAGGTGACCTAGAACCCGATGATCACCCTGACAGAGCTCCAGAGTACCGCTGTGGAGATGGGATAACCTTCCAGAAGGACAACCATCTCTGCAGCACTCCACCAATCAGGACTTTATGGTAGAGTGGCCAGATGGAAGCCACTCCTTAGTAAAAAGCACATGACATCCCGCTTGGAGTTTGCCAAAAGGCACCTAAAGGACTCTCAGACCATGAGAAACAGATTTCTCTGGTCTGATGAAACCAACATTGAACTCTTTGGCCTGAATGCCAAGCGTCAGTTCTGGAGGAAACGTTGCACCATCCCTACGGTGAAGCATGGTGGTGGCAGCATCATGCTGTGGGGATGTTTTTCAGCTGCAGGGACTGGGAGTCTAGTCAGGATAGAGGAAGAAATGAACGAAGAAAAGTACAGAGAGTTCCTTGATGCAAACCTGCTCTAGAGCGCTCAGGACCTCAGACTGAGGAAAAGGTTCACCTTCCAACAGGACAACGACCCTAAGCACACAGACACGACAACGCAGGAGTGGCTTCGAAACAAGTCTCTGAATGTCCTTGAGTGGCCCAGCCAGAGCCCGGACTTGAACCCAATAGAATATCTCTGGAGAGACCTGAAAATAGCTGGTGTGCCAAGCTTGTAGCGTCATACCTAAGAAGGCTCGAGGCTGTACTCGCTGTCAAAAGTACTGAGTAAAGGGTCTGAATACTTACGTAAATGTGATTTTTAAGTGTTTTATTTGGTATAAATAAGCAAAAATGTCTAAAATCCTGTTTTTGCTTTGTCGTTATGGGGTATTGTGTGTAGATTGATGAGGAAAACCCCCAATTTTAATCAATTTTAGAATAAAGCTGTAACGTGACAAAATGTGGAAAAAGTGAAAAAGTGTGACTCACTAGATTACAGTGTGGTTCAATGAAAGCCATGCAGAACTTGGTCTTCCCATAGTAGAACAAAGACTATGACTGTGAACTCCTCATGAGCCAAATCACAACCAATATAGAGATCTGGTGGCTTCCTCAAAACTGACACTAAAACATTTTATTTTACTCAACCTCATTAAAAAGCTGGCATCACACACAGTTTAGAGACTAGGGAGAAGTTCAAAAAAGTTGGTTTTTAAAAGTGTCATCTGAAATTAGAATATTGTACATTGTTAACATCACGAGAGAAGTAGGATCATTTATAAGAAGTAGGGGAATTTATAATGCAATCAGTTTAAGAAGCCGACCACCTCTCTCTGCAGTGACTTTGAGAGGCCGGGCTAGGGGGGAGTTGACAGGGTCCTTACTGTACCATTCACTCCCCAGTCATCTGTACTGTATCTCACCATGTCTGCGTCACAAATGGAACCCTGTACCCTATATAGGCCTAATGTGCTATACATGCTTGGGTCAAAAGTAGTGCACTTTATAGAGAGTAGGGTACCATTTGGGATGTAGACTACATTCCATCGTCCAGAATCCAGGTGGTAATACGGAGGAGTGTCTTTTTACAAGACTCCTATTAGTTCACGAGCCTGTCGCCACCAGCTGCTTGTCTCTTCGTCCTTTACCTGAGTTAACAGCACTGTACTCTGCCTCTCACACAGACAGACATAGTGCTTAAGGTTTAGAGCATCAGCTAAAACTTTTACAGCGCCGCATAAATGCGTCAGGCCGGATGACATCCCTTTTAGCCATGATAGTGATGATGTGGAGGTAGGCCCTAGTTTATCTGCTGGGGATGTTGTCTTGGGCCCCTGCGTTTGAAGAAAAGGGGATCTGCCTGCCACTGAGATTGTAGCCTGTCCGCCTTAGTTTTACAGGCCTACACAGGCCTTACATCGGAGTGTATTGGGATGTTGCTGGGGATTTTTCTTTATTGGGTTGTTGTCGGCCGTGATAGAAATAGGCCTACGGGATCTGCTGTCGCTGTCTGATATTATAGCGTATCACTTTAGTATGTAAGTGTTTGTTTTGTGTTGTTGACATGCTTTTATTCAAAAGAGGGCTACGTTTTGGTATTTGTTGAAAATAGTGGGCTGTAGTGGATTCGTGGCAGCAGGGGAGTCAGCCAGAAGAAGTTGAGTGAGGTGTTTGTTTATTGATGGGTGTTTTCTGTGATTTTTGGTTGTCTGTGAGTCTGTGCATGTGAGCTGTGTGTGAGGACCTCTTGGCTGTCTGTCCGCCCCACTGCCCCCTCTCCGTCTGAGTAGTGTTTGAATAGTGCATGGCTCCGGCTTCCCAACTGACTACCTCACTCAGTCAGCACACAGACTGACAGCTCTCATCTTTCCTGATAAATGGCCTGTCTTGCCTTTTCTCTGTATATTTTTTTATTCCTCTCTTTCACGCACAAGCACACACACACATGATTTGGACTCAAATCCAAGCACTTGACTCTCCAGCTGGAGAATGAAACGACACAATCTGTGTTGGGATTGTACAGTACGTTATAAACATGGCCATATTTTGAAGGTATTTAGCATCCATTACTTCAACTTCACCCATAGGGATACAGTTGTTACAATGCTTAAACGGGAGGTACACGATGTTACAAAGTACCGGCGTGGCCACAAGTGAAACTGTACTGTAGCCAAGACCTATCCGGTGTGAGCTCATGAATAAACCATTAACCTCGTAGTCTAAGGACTGGGATAGGATAGGAAGTGGTCTCAGGGAGAGAGAGAGTCTATGACATAACAGTGTTTCCCCTAGGATTTTTCAGCAGCGGTGGAAATGTTAGTAGGGGGGGGCATGGCCAGTGGTGGTTGTTTTAAAGCTAATTTTATTCTGCAATTCTACACCCCTCTTTTTGGCAGAGATTTTACACATTTTGCATGGGGCAGAGTATTGTTTTGCTGTTTTTAAAGGTTATTTCCTGCAATTCTACACATTTTCCATGTCTTAGCTATGTGTGTTTGTGATTCCAGGGGTCGAAGCCTGACGAGTCACCCCCCCCCCCCCCCCCCCTCTCTTTAGAAGAAATAGGCCTACAGTATATTCTATTTGTCATTAGTAGTCTGTGCTGGCATTTTCATTTGACTTGGCCTGTATCACCCTGTCCAGGATACACCTTTCCTCTGTTTCTCTTAGATTAGCCTCATAGCTCAGACACAATCACAATGCTGACTGACGTGCTTCACACTGTGCTTTCCCTCATAATCTCACACAGGGCTCTGCGTCTTCTGATTTGATTTAGTTCTAGGTCCACATCCCCAGGGACCTTGTTCAACTAGTGTTTCAGGCTTTGCTTTTTTATTCTAATGAACATGTGATATATTCTTGAAAAAGCCGTGTTTTCTGAGAAACATGACAGCTCCGGCCAGTAATGAAGCAGCATTTGCAATTTTAAGACCTGGCTCTACGAAACTGAGCAAGGTCGTGTTGTTTCCTTCTCCATGTAGCAGGAGCTCCGGATGGAATTTCCTCATCAGTTAGCTGACTGAGTCAGCTAGGGAGAGGATGTTAAAGGGACATGCAGACCGCATCTAAAATAACATTCTATAACCTTTATAGTGCACTCATTTTCAACCATTAGTGCACTACTTTCAATCAGAGGGACCCATGTAGCGCAGTACTTTTGACCTAATCCTGATTTTTCCAGCTGCGGCCATCTTTGTCAGTTTCGAGTAGTGTTTTAAAATGCAGCGAGCACAAAGGGTGTGTTCCATCATGTTCGGTGATATTCCTTCTGTGATGTATGGCTGCAGCAGGCAGATGCTCTCACACTGCTGGCCAGCTGGTGCCAGGTAAATGTCTGGCCTCCAGCCTTCCCAAACACAGAAGCCTTGCACGTATGGCCATGAGAACGGTCGTCTTTGGAGGTCATCAGCGCCGAGGAGAGAAAGTGTGTAAGGCTGTGTACGACTCTCTCTCCCCACTGTGAGATTAATGTCAGTTACGATTGCACACTTCAGGAGGAAGGCGGTATTATTGGGACGCGACCATAGTGTTCTGTGGGCTGTGATTCACTATAGAATCTATGCATGTCAGTAGAGACCATGGAGATACGGAGAGGAAATATGGAACAATTGCTATGTTCTATAGGCTAGCCTTTATCCTATGCCTACCGTCACTGTGTTGTAGAATTTATATGGTGTATATCTAATAAATGCTTGATTTCTTGCTCTCTTTTTTTTTTTTTACTCCGTTTTCTCTCCAATTTCATGGTATCCAATTGGTAGTTACAGTCTTGTCTCATTGCTGCAACTCCTGTATGGACTCGGGAGAGGCGATGGTCGAGAGCCGTGCGTCCACTGAAACACAACCCAACCAAGCCACACTGCTTCTTGACACAATGCCCACTTAACCCGGAAGCCAGCCACACCAATGTGTCGGAGGAAACACCGTACGCCTGGCGACCGTGTCAGCATGCACTGCACACGGCCCGCCACAGGAGTCACTAGTGCGCGATGGGACAAGGACATCCCTGCCGGCCAAACCCTCCCCTTACCTAGACGACACTGGGCCAATTGTGCACCGTCCCATGGGTCTCCCGGTCAGCTGCGACAGAGCCTGGACTCGAACCCAGAATCTCTAGTGGCACAGCTAGCACTGCGATGCAGTGCCTTAGATCTCTGCACCACTCAGGAGACCCTGAAAATGGTTTTGAATCTCAATGGGAATGAAAATAATAAATAAAAGGATAAATAGATGAAAACTAACATGCTCAGAATGTTGTTAAGCCTAAGTGGCGATGGTATACAAAGCATTAGTGATAGGCTATACAACGTATTAGTAATTGTATAAGTGGATACTTGATTTAGCCAATGGACTAATCCAGGCCTTCCTGTTTAGAACATGCCAACATTTCCCATTGCAATATCTGTCACTAACACGATACTCTATTACGTTTGTTTTAGAACTGCCGGGCAAAGTAATTTGGAACTAATCAATATGTCTGCTGTGTTGTACCAATTTCATGCCTGCGATCTGAACAAGAGTCGAGGTTAGGCCTAAATCGGAGATGCTTCTGTTTTTACATGGAGGGTGGTAGAGTGGGAGGGATGGAAGGAGAGGGATAGCGTTCGAAAGATGGAGGGAGAGAGAGAGAAGGGGAGGTAGAGTGGGAGGGAGGGATGGATGGGGAGGTGGGATGGGGAGGTGGTGTGGGGGAGGGGGAGAGGAAGCGGTGTTTTGCCTGCCGGTGTCATCTCATTTACACTCAAATCAGTTTCCCCCGCTCTCCTAACACGAGTGAGACAATGCACAATATGCAATTACACTGAAGAGATTCTTGTTGAATTTGGATTGGAATAAGCAAGCGGAATGTTAATGATACAGTCCTAAACTTTAGTTAGGCTGAAGCGAGGCTCGATGCATTGCCATTTGTGAATTATGGCTGAATGACACCGGTGAAGGTCTTGTGTGCGTCCCAAGTACCCTAGTATTCCATTTTATAGTCCACTACTTTTTACCATGGCCAATAGGGCTCTGGCTAAAAGTAGGGTACTGTATAGGGCAGGGGTCAGCAATAGTTGGCCTGCGAGCAAAACGGTCCCGCCAGTGATTTTATTTTGCTTTTTGGGGAGAGGAGGGGGGGCTTTTTGGTAAAAAAAAGACTGTAAAATCACCAGTAGTTTAGTTTAGGAAATCTCAAGTATTCCCAAGTATTTCCACGAATACAAAAAGAGACATTATCGTGTGTCAATGTAAGCAAGCTATGAAATTATTATTTTAAAATAAAATCTATTTTTAGGTTTAGTTGTGTTCAATTTGCAGAGCGTAAATAATTTAAATGATGTTCCATCCACTCCAACAAAAATCTTCTCACAGCTGAATTTTGTTGCAAACTATAGCAATACTGAGAATTCACTGCAATTCAATAGGATCTCCATATCTCTTTATATATACAAGGGCTCTCTGAGTTGAGAGATGGTTCAATGTCATATCTCTATCTAAAGGTTCCTATAGTTTAGTGCACAGACTAATGCAAACAATTGTAACTCTGTACCTCATGTGCATTCACTGCTCCATACATGTATGTTCAAGGACTCTCATCGAGTGAAGATAAATTGTTCATGGTCAGATTTCTTTAGGTTTCTGTAGAGTAGTGCACAAACCATAGAACTATAAAGTTATGTACAAAGCAAAACTATTCGGCTAGCAAGTCCCCAATCAATGTCATCCTTTTATTTTGCGATAGGAACGCCATCTAGCTCATTTCTGAATGTCCTGTTCTGAATATGTAAAAGTTCCTCTGCTATGTACTCAGCCAGTTTCCTCAGTCAGTCTTTTTGTTATCATAATATTCATCATATCTACAGTAGTCAATGGGTAGAGTAGGCAGCATAGTTGTCCATGTTCTCAACAGGAAATGGAAATAAAGACCTTTCCTCTTCAAATAGGGGTGTTTTTATGCCCAATTTAGCACGGTCCACTCTCGCAGAGTTTGAAGTATGCAGTGGACATATTGTGAAAGAATCCAGCGTTAAACCATGGCTGCATCCCATTTCCTATATACAGTAGTACACTGCTTTTGACCAGTGCACTAATGGGCCCTGGTCAAAAGTGCACTACATAGGTTGCAAATTGGGACACAGCCAATGTGAAGAATCCAGCATAAACCATTTTTTTTGGGGTGGTTTTATAGACCCAGAGGGAGCTCATCTTTCCCAATTTAAAAGTCCAATTTGCACCTCTCTGTGAGATTTATTCACATTAACGCTCGTGGGCCCCAGAACCCGGCCTCCTGACAATGTGGTGGGAAACCTCTTTAAACCCATCAAATTCTAAGGTTATGGAAGTCAGAGACAGTGAGGAGAATCTTTGGGTTTGGAATTCATTTCCTGGCACCCCAATGCCTGTATGTGTTGGATATCAGGGAATGTGGGAAAAATATACAGCAATTCAGAAATCTGCATGCTGTTGTCTTTCAAGGAAATATGTTTTCCTCTAGAGCGAACATATGTTTTGGGTTCATTTTCTGGCATCATGATCTCTGTAGGTGTTGGGATTTCTGAGTATTTGGGGGAAATAGGCTGTACAGTAAATATGCATGTCGCTGTCTTTCCAGGAAATATGTTCCCCCCCCGAAGCGAACATGATAAATGCATTAGGCTGATGCTGTAGGCTTATCTGTATCCTAAGGCTTCGTAGTGGAATATGGAATTGTTGACATTTGTGTTCATTTAATTATTCTCTTTTCTTTTGCTTTCTTCAGGCAAAGTATCTCAGTGGTCTTGTATATTCTTTGAAAGTGTCATAATGTAATTCTCTGTCTTTTCCACTTTCAGATGAATTACGAAAGTTGAGCTGGTCTGGAATTCCGCGCCAGGTTCGTCCAATCACGTGGAAGCTCCTTTCGGTAAGTAAGGGTGTTCTGATGAAATGGCTTGTCCTGCACTTTGTAAAAACCCAGAGTGCATTGAGTGAATGTTGGAAAAAGATCTTGGTTCCTTTCTAAATATAACAATGTGAATGCAAAGAGGGCTCGGTCCACAAAATAGGTGAAGTGAACTGGCAAAAGAGTTGAGTCCTCATTCAAAGGCAAGGGCAGTGTGAATACAAAGAGAACTGAGTTTTTACCCCAGAGTTCACATTAAAGAGGACTATATGTGAACCCCCCCCCCCAAAAAAACGAACTCAGCCCAATTTAATGATCTTTGCCTTACGGCTATGACCACATCACAGCCATGATACAAATGACATTCTTCTGTGAACACATGGCCTCTCATGTATTATTGATTAGTTATACTACAGATGGTTAGGAATACCCATTGTTAGAGCCTATCCTGCCCATGATATACAAGGCAACATACACATGGCCTCATTCATAAAAAGTACCATTGTTTATGTTGTTACCTAGCAACGCACTACTACTTTTACAGATCCACTTTCTCATCTGCCTAGCCGTGCAACTTATACACTTTATCCTCACTGTAAATAGCATCTAGACATTTGCAACATTGTTGCAATATTGAAATTCGATCTTCACTGTGCTATAATAATGAACCTGTTGGGAGTCTGGATGAGACAGACACCTTTTCTCAGCCAATCGAAATCATGGAATCTGCTTAGTTTTTATGGATATATACAAAGAAATGTCAATAAAAAAAAAAACAGGTGAAATGAAATCCAGCTACTTTGCTATCTTTCCAGCTTCAGTCTAAAGTGATTGTTAGCTCTGTAGTTGGCTAGCTAGCAATGGAGGGAGGAGCCTCCATATCAACCCTTGTTTTGCCATAGCAACCTGCAAAGTTCTGGAATGTCAACCAGCGCTCGGGTGGCTTTGCTTTACATGGCTTTGCTTTACATCGGTATGAATAGAGCTAACGACCAGAGAATGCTTAAAATTGCACTTGGACAACTAGCATTAGTGAATGTAGCATCACATTTTGTTGAACAATTTATGGTTTGGGAAAGAATCTTGCTTTTTAATGCTAGTAACCTGTTGTATAAAAGCAATTCTACACTCGAGTCCATGTGTTATGCCATTTTTACCATGGCTCTGGTGGCTGTTGTGGCCTCGTATTATTGCTTAACTTCTCTAGGGTAGGGGGCAGCATTCGGAATTTTGGATGAAAAGCATGCCCAAATCAAACTGCCTGCTATTCAGGCCCAGAAGATATGATATGCATATAACTGGTAGATTTGGATAGAAAACACTCTAAAGTTTTTAAAACTGTTAAAATAGTGTCTGTGAGTATAACAGAACTGATTTGGCAGGTGACAAGCGGAGAAAAATCCATTCAGGAAGTAGATTATATTTTGATTTTGTAGTTTTCTATTCAATGCCATTACAGTATCCATTGACTTAGGACTCAAATTGCAGTTCCTATGCCTTCCACTAGATGTCAACAGTCTTTAGAAATTGTTTCAGGCTTGTATTCTGAAAAATTAGGAAGTAAGAGCTGTCTGAATGAGTGGACCCTAAAGTGTCACAGAGCTTTTTCATGCACGTGACCGAGAGAGTGCCTTTCTTGTTTACCTTTTATATTGACGACGTTATTGTCCGGTTGAAGTATTATCGATTATTTAGCCTAAAAACAACCTGAGGATTGAATATAAACATCGTTTGACATGTTTCTATGAACTTTATGGATACTTTTTGGATTTTTTGTCTGCCTGTTTTGACTGCGTTTGAGCCTGTGGATTACTGAAGAAAACGCGCGAACAAAACTGAGGTTTTTGGATATAAAGAGACTTTATCGAACAAAAGGAACATTTATTGAGTAAATGAATGTCTGCTGAGTGCAACCATATGAAGATCATCAAAGGTAAGGGATTCATTTTATCTCTATTTCTGACTTGTGTAACTCTTCTACTTGGCTGGTTACTGTTTGTAATGATTTGTCTGCTGGGCTCTGTTCTCAAATAATCGCAAGGTATGCTTTCGCCGTAAAGCGTTTTAAAAATCTGACACCGTGGTTGGATTCACAAGAAGTTAATCTTTAAACCTATGTAAAATATGTTTTGTTTTCTGAATTTTTATAATGAGTATTTCTGTATTTGAATTTGGCGCCCTGCAGTTTCACTGGCTGTTGAAGAGGTGGGACGCTACCGTCTCAATGTCTCACGTACCCTAGAGTACCCTAAAATGTCTCACGTACCCTAGAGAAGTTAATTAAATAATGCTGTAATTGAAAATGTAACACCCAATGTAGGCTACTGCCCCTTTAAGAGCTAGCATTGATTTTGTACCATATGTTGTGATTGTCACCAAATATGTTCTCTTCTCACACTATTCAAACCTCACAATCAAATAAACAGCTTATGAAGTTCTATAGATCACATATTGCAAAAACATTATCTGAACATTGTGTCAGTACAAAACTCCACACATATTTAGGAATTTCTGTGCATTCATGACAATCGCTAATACATTTTCAAAAACGGCACACGTTTCTTCTGTGAACCTGTACATCATCGTCTCTTGTGAGGGGTTATGCCAGGGGAAACGGTGTTGCAGTAGTCGAGTCGAGAATAATGACGAGAGAACGTGTGGAGCTTTGTGTTCACATTCCGGGGCTCTTTTGAGTTCCTTTGGCGTGTTCACAAATTGTCTGAAAGGGACCATTCATTTTGTTAACAAAAATTGGCTGAATGGCACCATGTGTGAAAACACCCTAAAACCATCTTGTCAGTTTTCTCCTAGGCGCTGTCTCTCTCTCGCTCTCTCTCTCGCTCTCTCTCTCTTTCTCTCGCGCTCGCTCTCTCTTTCTCTCGCGCTCACTCTCTCTTTCTCTCGCGCTCACTCTCTCTTTCTCTCGCGCTCGCTCTCTCTTTCTCTCGCGCTCGCTCTCTCGCGCTCGCTCTCTCGCGCTCGCTCTCTCGCGCTCGCTCTCTCTCGCACGTGCTCTCTTTCTTCTCTCTTCCACGTGCTCTCTTTCTTCTCTCTCGCACGTGCTCTCTTTCTTCTCTCTCTCTCGCACGCTCTCTCTCCTCTCTTTCGCACGCTCTCTCTCCTCTCTTTCGCACGCTCTCTCTCCTCTCTTTCGCACGCTCTCTCTCCTCTCTCTTTCGCACGCTCTCTCTCCTCTCTCTTTCGCACGCTCTCTCTCCTCTCTGTCTCTCTCCTCTCTGTCTCTCTCCTCTCTGTCTCTCTCCTCTCTGTCTCTCTTCTCTCTGTCTCTCTCCTCTCTCTCTCGCGCGCGCTCTCTACTCTCTCTTTGTCTGTCTCTCTCTTTCTCTTTGTCTGTCTCTCTCTTTGTCTGTCTCTCTCCCTGTGATTCATGGAGATTAATAACGCTCTTTACCTCCATTTAGAAATTAATTGCCAGGCACAAATAATGTATTCACGATACAGAATGTTTACTCATTAAGCTATTGTTGCAGTTTACAGTGACCCAACTAGTGAGTGACTTCAGTCTGGTGATCACTTCAGTGTGTGGGGCATTACTTTGAGTGGTGTGACTTTCACATTAATTGCTGTGTGTAGTCCCACAGACACAATAGCTCATTAAATTGCCTAGGGGTACGGCAAAGATTTAGTTGTCAACACAAATTAGTGTCAGAGGTCCCCAGTTCTGTCTGAGGGGCTGAGATGCAGTGGTGTAAAGTACTTTAGTAAAAATAATTTAAAGTACTACATAAGTTATTTTTTGAGGTGTCTGTACTTTACTATTTATTTTTCACAATTTTTACTTTTCCTTCAACACATTCTTACAGAAAAGAATGTACTTTTTACGCCGTACATTTTCCCGGTTTTCCCACCCAAAAGTACTCATTACATTTCGAATGCTTAGCAGGATAGGAAATGGTGTGTCTTAGAAACTTTAGGGATGTAATGGGTTACAGTACATTGCACTCTATCTGGGCTTTGCCTCTAAATGGAATCACCTATTATTTTGCTGATGATGGTAGCACATCGATACAATATGGCTATCAGATTCAGATTAGTCATCAATATCCCAATTCAATATCACCCTATCAGGTTGTGCTGTTGGCTCTCAACGGCTTGGTTTTCTGGGATATTTGATAGGTTCCCTTAGACCCCCAGACTCTTCCCACCAAATGTTTAATATAGGCCTATACTGCACAACAGACACATGAGAGATGCAAGTGTTTGTGGTTTGAAAAAAAATGGAAAGGGCGGAGACAGAAAGAGATGCCAAATCCCTGCAACATGCCATCCCTATCCTCTCCTGAAGGATCCTGGGATATCTGAACACTCCCCTGACCTTTAAATCCTCTCTGTCAAGATGCAGTCTGCGATAGACAGGAGAGGCTCTGAGAATCTATTCTCCACCCTCTACCGCTATTCCATAAACTTGGAGCCACATAATAAAACTTCACTCTCGGCGCGTCCCCTGTGACCTTCTCTGCTCCCGACCGTGCCGTGGATATTCAATTTATTCCTTTCCAGAGGCTGGTTAGCGCTAGCTGTATTACCTCCTCTGAAAGAGACAATCAGGCATTCTAGGTTGTTAATACATTTTAATGCTGCATCACCACCCATACTATCCCCCCCAGTTGCATTTTTAACACCTGACTGCACAAATTATACATAACTGTCTCAATCATTATTAGGAAACGGAGGTAATTATAAGGTAAGAAAACAGTGAATGAGCCTTTTTATATTCGCATCATTCTACCGCTCCCTGGGTGATATCTCTATACGCTACAGTTATGTTTAGACTCATCTCTGTCTGTCTGTACCATAAGACACAGAGAGAACTTCTTCAGCTTCCGGCTCTGTGAAAAATAATAAGTGTTTCTGGAATAATGAATAAGAAGCTTTTAAAGAAGAATCGTCCACTTGGGTTCCAGTGCCTGGAGGGAGTCAATTAAGTGGATTTTCGCTGATAAAAATGGCTAAGCCGCCCGTGGCAATGTGTACACTTTCCTAATGGAGCGGAATTGTTAAATGTTAAGTGCTGGTAAAGTAGCAGCTAACTGGCTTTGTGGTATTGATGTGGCTGCAAGGCCAGATGTGATATATATATAGGCCCCATAGTCAGCACAGCATGTTAGCTGTAGCATATAGGCCTATGGGTCATTATATATCAAATCAAGGGCCTTTTTCCAAAGCCATTTTTTCATTAATTGATTTTCATATGCAATGACCCATGTAGAAACTGTATATAGAAATCATATCTCTGCACTCAAAACAACTTAGTGCCACTAAACCTGAAAAGTAGCAGCTATAACCAGCTTAAATGTGGGACGCCTCATCAACAGCCAGTGAAACTGCAGGGCGCCAAATTCAAAATAACGGAAATCCCATAATAAAAATTCCTCAAACATACATGTATCTGAGTACAGCACTCAAAGACCAACACAACCCAAACAGATATCCGCCATGTTGTGTAGTCAACAGAAGTCAGAAATAGCATTATAAATATTCACTTACCTTTGATCTTCATCAGAATGCACTCCCAGGAATCCCAGTTCCACAATAAATGTTTGTTTTGTTTGATAATGTCCATAATTTATGTCCAAATACCTCCTTTTTGTTCTCGCGTTTAGCCCAGTAATCAAAATTCATGAGGCGCGATCACTAGGTGCAGACGAAAAGTCAAAAAGTTCCGTTTCGGTCCGTAGAAACATGTCAAACGATGTATAGAATCAATCTTTAGGATGTTTTTAACATAAATCTTCAATAATGTTCCAACCGGAGAATTCCTTTGTCTGTAGAATTGCAATGGAACGCAAGCTAACTATCACGTGAACGCGCGTGGTCAGCTCATGCCTCTCTGGCAGACCTCTGACTCAATCCCCTCTCATTCGCCCCCACTTCACAGCAGAAGCCTCAAACAAGGTTCTAAAGACTGTTGACATCTAGTGGAAGCCTTAGGAAGTACAATATGACCCCATAGACACTGTGTATTCTATAGGCAATGAGTTGAAAAACTACAAACCTCAGATTTCAGGTTTTTGCCTGCCATATGAGTTCTGTTATACTCACAGACATCATTCAAATAGTTTTAGAAACTTCAGAGTGTTTTCTATCCAAATCTACTAAGTATATACATATTCTAGCTTTTATGGCTGAGTAGCAGGCAGTTTAATTTGGGCACGCTTTTCATCCAAAATTCCCAATGCTGGCAAGAGGCACCATGCCATTGAGTACTTCTCCCTACAGGCCAGGACTATGTCCCATTTCAGGCTACAGGAAGCCCTGGTGCCTCAGTGTTTGCCATGCTGAGACTGGCACACTGATTTTGGAGGTGCCAATGAAGGACAGGGTAGATAGCAGGTGATAGAAAGGTGCTATCACGGCCCGTGTGTCTGAACGGTCTCTGAGGGAAAAACACCAGTGATTTTTATGTAGAAAGACTGAGAAGCTCAGTTCAGGTGGCTTTTTAAAAGGACCTTCTACTCCAAAATGAATGAAAATACAATTGTATTGGCACCATCTGAAATACAATTTCCACCTCCAGAAATGAGACTAACATATTGATAAAATGATTTGGTACAACATGGTCCATATTATCAGGTATGCTATTAGCAATAAGCATTATCATCTGTAGCCCAACTGATGCAGCATAGTGGCTATAAATAAATAAGCTGAAGCATGGGGTTGCCTATTTGCATTTACCCTATTGGGCTAATCATTAGCTAGATCCGAAATGTAATCTTTTAACTAGTTAGCATCCTATTTATGAATTTTATGTCCCAAAAAATCTTGCATAAACACAGTGAATATGACAGGTAGGCCTACATTAACTTGGTAACCCGCCACCTGGGCTAACATGACCCCTGCCTGTACTTCTCACGGAAACTATCACCATTTTATCCCCCAACACTTTCCCTGGTTGCCACTCAACTAAAAATGTAAAGAAAATAAATGAAATCACTCAAAATAAAATGATTTTGAGGTAGGGTGGCGTTTTACGCCAAGTTGGTATGTCTCACCTTCATCTGCCTATGGCTGGCTCATCTGTCATCCTGACTCAGACCCAGAGCTAGAGCTCCACATCGATGCGCGCTATTGAACCCCCTGTGTGGTATGTGTGTTTCTGTCTGTGCTCTTGTGTTCTTGGTATCCCTCTTCTGTGTCTTTCTGCATGTAGTCCTGTGTTTGTGTATCTGTGATTTTGTCATACGAATTAAAACAGCAGGGAATCATCTTTAAACTAGAGCGATGACTCGTCAGGCCTCTGTGGGAGCAGAGGGGGCTGCCGTCACCGTTTTGAGGCGCAGTTGTTTTCCTGCAAAATCAATTCTCTTCATCCTGCTGACTTCTCACAACCTACTGCGCACACACACATATTGTTCAGACTTCAGCAACCCTCTCCAGCGCTCTACTAAGTAGAATTTTTTTGGTTTGTCAGTTCCTCGCTAGAAAATAAAGATTTCATTTAATCCCTAAATTGATTCCATAGGCTTCTTTTTTTCCTGAGGGAGAGCAGTGGGAGAACAGGTTGTGTGTGTTTGTGTCAGGTGCCAGCCCATTGATTCACAGAGCGATTAGTGGAGAAAGGAATCACCAGCAAGTAAATGGGATCTTTAGATGTATCTCGGCTGGCCAGCTGTAATACAGTAGCCTACTGACTGTCAGAACCTCATAGTTTTACTTTCTCCTCTTCCAAAACTTTCACAAGGGCCCAGGCTATTGATTCTTCTAATTTTCACAAATACAGATGCAGTCAAATATATTGGCACCCTTGAATTATTCACTATTTCTTTTAAGTTGAAAAAAACGTTGTTTGCGAGTGAATTTGTTTGACTTACAACTGCACAGGATCTAAGAAAAAAAACTGGAATTTAGATTTTTCACTTTAAAGTAAAAAAATAGCTAGGACTATATTATTGAATATTCATATTAAGTTGGTTGGAGGCAATGATTGTCATTTGCTGTGTAATTTCTCACCTGGTAAGTTGCAGGTGCCTTCATGGTTAAAAATAGCTATTCAACCAGTTTTGAAAAGATAAAATAGAGCATTCTACTCCATTGCACTTCATAGTAAGGTGCAACTATGCCAATATATTTGATTGCATCTGTAAGTGTGGCGGATGGATGGTAGTTTTGTTGAAGTTAGTTAGAATGCTCAATCACTGTGCGATTCAAACGAATCCCAGAGTGGACTGCAGTATCATGCACGAACCAGGGGTTGGAACCTGAATTATTTTCCAATCGTTTCATTCTGAACAGAACCACCTTTTTTGTTTTGTTCCACTGTTGCCTACCAGCAAAATAAAGGTCTGAACCGGTTATCGTCCCTTTTTAATAGATTTAAAAAAAACATTTAGCGCATTAAATTACTTAACCAATCAGTGTGGATAGAGCAGGCATGCTATTTGTTTACATTCGTGATGCACAGGCAAGTGTAGCCTATGGCGCAAGATGCGACTGAACTTTTGCGGGTGGGGAGAGAGCCAGCGAGGGTTGAGGAGGCAGCTTGAAGCCCTGGGCATCTTGTTATGGCCAGCGTTATCTGAATTATGTCCAAAGAATTATACCTAGGAGGAGTGGCTTCTATGGAGAAACTTTGAATTTCCTTTGAGTTAGCTAACGAGCTTGAGCTAGCAAGCTAACGAGCTTGAGCTAGCAAGCTAACGAGCTTGAGCTAGCAAGCTAACGAGCTTGAGCTAGCAAGCCATTGAGCTTGAGCTAGCAAGCCAACGAGCTTGAGCTAGCAAGCCAACGAGCTTGAGCTAGCAAGCCAACGAGCTTGAGCTAGCAAGCCAACGAGCTTGAGCTAGCAAGCCAACGAGCTTGAGCTAGCAAGCCAACGAGCTTGAGCTAGCTAGCAAGCCAACGAGCTTGAGCTAGCTAGCAAGCCAACGAGCTTGAGCTAGCTAGCAAGCCAACGAGCTTGAGCTAGCTAGCAAGCCAACGAGCTTGAGCTAGCTAGCAAGCCAACGAGCTTGAGCTAGCTAGCAAGCCAACGAGCTTGAGCTAGCTAGCAAGCCAACGAGCTTGAGCTAGCTAGCAAGCCAACGAGCTTGAGCTAGCTAGCAAGCCAACGAGCTTGAGCTAGCTAGCAAGTCAACGAGCTTGAGCTAGCAAGCCAACGAGCTTGAGCTAGCACGCCCGCCAACGAGCTTGAGCTAGCACGCCCGCCAACGAGCTTGTGTGTGTAGAGCGACACCAGAATTAAAACCACATCTTACCTTTTTGTAGTTGATAAGTCCGATGTGATACGTAATAACTACAGTAGGCCTATAGTATCCTTAACTAGCATTGAAAATGATAATCCATTCTTCTCTAGCTAATTAAAAATCTCTCGCCCTATCTTTTCTGAATCAAGCTTGAAACGTCAATACAGTAGCCTATGCTTCAGAGGGGCGAGGGGCAGGTAGCCTAAACATGCATATGTCAAGATTTTCAGCTTGCAAGCAGACACTGGAATACGTTTTTGAGTGACAGAGTGAGGGCTTTGCATAGGTGCTTTGTTGCATTTTGTTGTGGGACTAGGAAAAAAATATTCCTGGAACGTAAAATAACGTTGTTAAATCGGTTCCCAAGCTTTTAAAATAATGGTTCCGGAACAGTATGGATCACTTATGTTCCAGGTTCCTTTTCCGTTTCTTGAAAAATTATATTGTCTGGTTTTCGGTTCTGTTCTCGAAACCAGTTCCAACCCTTGGCACAGATACCTCCGAACACAACCATAAACCCCCCTTCTTACCGTGTAGTTTTAAAGACTGCGGTTGGCTCTGGCATGCTGTAGGAGACATTTACAGGCCTATAAAAACCTTGATAAAGTGCAGTGCCTCCCTCTGCTGTGTGTGTGTGTGTGTGTGTGTGTGTGTTCTCCCTTGTTGACCCTCAGTTCACCCTCCATTAACCTTGGTGGAGGAAACTTTCTCTTCCCTTTATTATGTAAAGTCTGGCAACAGCTGGGGAGACAGAGCAAGGTGCTCCAGCCACTCATCTCACAGCCTTATCTATTATTCTCACAACATCCTCTCCAAAAATAACACCTACAAGGCTATGTACAAACACTCACAAAAAAAAAGAGCACAAAATTCTCACTTTATAGTTCGAAAAGACAGTTTGATGAAGATTTACTTGGATTTGACCACTCTCCTCTTCCATCTTCACTAATGGGGTTACACGGTAGGATTAGGGGTCGATTTTTAATTGGACAGGAAGACACCTCATTTTAGGAATGACACTTTCATTTACCTAACTGTGGTTTGTGTGCCTGCCTGGCTGTAGAGCACATCTGCTCACAACTATGACAGTCCTGACTCCAAAGGAAGAGGCAATCCTCTTGAACCTGCTTGGAACTGACAGCTCGCGCTGATCAAGATTTTATTACTGTTGACATATATTTTTGTAGGTGAAGAGGAGAAAATTCTAATATTTTATGTGCTCTCTACTGTATCCAGCAAACATACTGCCAGCCCACCTCCAAATTACTATAACCAGTGTGTGACTCACTCAAACTGTGCTTGTACTGTATGACGGAGGGGTTTCAATCTTTCGAAGGACACAGTCCTTTTGACTCACTCCTATTCATGTTCTGACTCAACCACTGCTGGAAAGTCTAACATGTTCCATCAATAAAGTAACCCATTTCTCCTCTCTCGATTCATGAATCAAACTTCCACTCACATCCTGATTTAATGGAGTTTTCAAAAGGATTTGACCCCACCCAACCTAGTTATCCACTGCATATCTCACAGCAGTAGCACTCAGATAATACTTCCGAGTCTCTTCAAATACTTGACCTTCCTCTGTCACCAACAATAGAATACCAACCCTCACCCCCTCCCTTTACAGCACATTATCAAGTCAGTGTGATTACATGGATATATGGTAATGGCCCTTACAGCCAGTGCTCAGGGGGCTGCCTGGCACATATACGTCTTGTTAGAGCCATTTTGTTGGGCCGTGGGAGTGAAGAATGGGCACAAGCCTCAACTGCTCCAGAGATGAATGGTTTTCTGGGGCTGTAGATTTCCAGGCAATCAATTACTGAATCACTATAGGCCTAGTCTACACCACCAGGACTTGTCTTTTCTGTCCCAGACATATGGTGTATACTGTAGCTAGATACATTCTCACTGGAGGAGAGGGAGAAGTGTGTGTGTGTGTGTTCAATGTTATGCCACTGTTAGGCCATTAACCCTCTCTGCATTAATCTCTGCCCATCTGTTATTGAATGTGGGTTGAAATTATTTTCTTCATATGGCCAACAACCTGAACAGTTCCCTTTCAAGTTCCCCTGGCATACTGAAACATTTGCTCATGCAGTGGAAGTGTGTCAGTAGTACAGTGCTCTAATGGGCTGTGTCCCAAATGGCACCCTCATCGCTACATAGAGTAGTGCACTACATTTGCACTACATTTGCCCAGTGTGAGGCCCACTGGAGCGCAGTCCATTGAGCAGATTTAAAGTGATTGGAAGTTACTGTATCTCTAACGTAGTTCCCACGATGTGTGTGGGTGCTTGGGTGTGTGTGCGTCTAGCCTAGACTAGTGTGTATGCTGGGCTTGTGAGAAGTCATTCTCAATTCTCAACAACTCAACTTCTCTCTTCCATTTAAGAATGATGGAGGCCACTGTGTTCTTGGGGACTTTCAATGCTGCAGACATTTTTTTGCTTCCCTTCCCTAGATCTGTGCCTCAACAAAATCCTGTCTCGGAGCTCCACGGACTATTCCTTCGACCTCATGGCTTGGCTTTTGCTCTGACATGCACTGTCAACTGTGGGACCGTAGACCGTTGTGTGCCTTTCCAAATCATGTCCAATCAATTGATTTTACCACATGTGGACTACTTTCGGGCGGCAGGTAACCTAGCGTATAGAAATGTTGGGGCATTAACCAAAATATTGCTGGATCGAATCCCCGAAATGACAAGCTAAACATCTGTCATTTTGCCCCTGAGCAAGGCAGTTAACCCACTGTTCCCCAGGAGCTGATGACGTGGATGTCGATTGGGGGCCCCCACCTCTCTGATTCAGAGGGGTTGGGTTAAATGCATAAGACACATTTCAGTTGAATGCATTCAGTTGTACAACTGACTAGGTATCCTCCTTGCCAATCAAGTTGTAGAAACATCTCAAGGATGATCAATGGAAACAGGATGCACCTGAGCTCAATTTCGAGTCTCATCGCAAAGGGTCTGAATACTTATGTAAATAAAGTATTTCTGTTTTTCATTTTTAATACATTTGCAAAAATGTTGAATCCTGTGTGTAGATTGATGAGGAACAAAATGTGTTTAATCCATTTTAGAATAAGGCTGTAACAGAATGTGGAAAAAGTCAAGGGGTCTGAATACTTTTGAATGCACTGTATAAAGATCCAATCCATAAAAAATTGGAGGCCCCTTACACTTCTGTGTTGTGATGCAAACAATTTGCATAGCGCATAGAATTAAAAAGGTATTTTCGGATATTATTCATCCCAATTAGGAAGGTTTTTTATATGGACAATAGATTCGAGATAATATAAGACAAGTACTGGAACAATAGAACGCTATGAAAAATTAAGGGAACCAGCCTGGTATTCGAAGCTGCCTATGAAAAAGCTTTTGGTAAAGTACGACTGGAATTTATATATAAATGCCTGGAATTTTTCCATTTTGGAGAATCTCTTATACAATGGGTTAAAGTTATGTATAGTAACCCTAGATGTAAAATAGTAAATATTGGCTACTTCTCAGAAAGTATTAAACTAACAAGAGAAGTATAAGAAGGTTGTCCACTATCGGCATATTTATTTATTATGACCATTGAAATGTTAGCTATTTAAATCAGATCCAACAATAATATCAAGGAACTAGAAATCCAGGGCTTAAATACAAAGGTTGAACGCTGATGATGAATGTTGTCTGACTGTGTACCGGTACCCCCTGTATATAACCTCGCTACTGTTATTCTATTGTTGCGAGGCTGTATTCCTATTATTGTTATTTTTTATTTGATTTATTTCGTTTAGATTTGGTTTATTTTTTAGTAAATACAGGGTTCAATTCTCGGGCCGACTCTCTTCTCTGTATACGTCAATGATGTCGCTCTTGCTGCTGGTGAGTCTCTGATCCACCTCTACGCAGACGACACCATTCTGTATACTTCTGGCCCTTCTTTGGACACTGTGTTAACAACCCTCCAGACGAGCTTCAATGCCATACAACTCTCCTTCTGTGGCCTCCAACTGCTCTTAAATACAAGTAAAACTAAATGCATGCTCTTCAACCGATCGCTGCCTGCACCTGCCCGCCCGTCCAGCATCACTATTCTGGACGGTTCTGACTTAGTGGACAACTACAAATACCTAGGTGTCTGGTTAGACTGTAAACTCTCCTTCCAGACTCACATCAAACATCTCCAATCCAAAGTTAAATCTAGAATTGGCTTACTATTTCGCAACAAAGCATCCTTCACTCATGCTGCCAAACATACCCTCGTAAAACTGACCATCCTACCGATCCTCGACTTCGGCGATGTCATTTACAAAATAGCCTCCAATACTCTACTCAATAAATTGGATGCAGTCTATCACAGTGCCATCCGTTTTGTCACCAAAGCCCCATATTCTACCCACCACTGCGACCTGTACGCTCTCGTTGGCTGGCCCTCGCTTCATACTCGTCGCCAAACCCACTGGCTCCAGGTCATCAACAAGTCCCTGCTAGGTAAAGTCCCCCCTTATATCAGCTCGCTGGTCACCATAGCAGCAACCACCTGTAGCACGCGCTCCAGCAGGCATATCTCTCTGGTCACCCCCAAAGCCAATTCCTCCTTCCAGTTCTCTGCTGCCAATGACTGGAACGAATTACAAAAATCTCTGAAACTGGAAACACTTATCTCCCTCACTAGCTTTAAGCACCAGCTGTCAGAGCAGCTCACAGATTACTGTACCTGTACATAGCCCATCTATAATTTAGCCCAAACACCTACCTCTTCCCTACTGTATTTATTAATTTATTTTGCTCCTTTGCACCCCATTGTTTCTATTTCTACTTTGCACATTCTTCCACTGCAAATCTACCATTCCAATGTTTTACTTGCTATATTGTATTTATTTTGCCACCATGGCCTTTTTTTTGCCTTTACCTACCTTATCTCACCTCATTTGCTCACATTGTATATAGACTTATTTTTCTACTGTATTATTGACTGTATGTTTGTTTTACTCCATGTGTAACTCTGTGTTGTTGTATGTGTCGAACTGCTTTGCTTTATCTTGGCCAGGTCGCAATTGTAAATGAGATCTTGTTCTCAACTTGCCTACCTGCTTAAATAAAGGTGAAATAAAACTTAAGAAAATAATTGTTAACTGCATTGTTGGTTAAGGGCTTGTAAGTAAGCATTTCACTGTAAGGTCTACCTACACCTGTTGTATTCGGCGCATGTGACAAATAACATTTGATTTTCATTTTCATTGAAATCCACAATATGGATTCCTCCATGACTCATAGAGGATCTAGATATTTTTTCTAACCTCTGACGAAGGCCTTGAGACCGATATGTCCGATATGTAAAGCTTAATAAAGGGCAGTGATACTAGCAAGAGCAGTGTGCAGGTTTCTTATTTTTTCTCTCATGTTATTCAATTGTTACCATGCACCTGCAACAAAGATAGCTCAGATGTGCGAGTGCCTTTTGAATAGAAAGTTAGCAAAAATATATAAGATATTGCTACCATGGAACGGAAATACCTGTCTCTTTGTGGTAAAATCACCCTGATTTAATTCTTTAGTCATATCCCAGTTTACCTATTAGCTTATGGCCCTGCCTATACCTAACAACTTTTTTTTTAAATTATATGAGCAAAAAATGTAATTTTATTTGGAATTGCAAGCCAGACAAAATTAAATCGGCATGTTTATATATTGAATATGAATTCGGAGGGCAGACATTTTAATATTAAAGCATTAGAGGCTTCAGTCATCCAAAAGTTATACTTAAATCCAAACTGGTTTCCTGGCAGATTAGTAAGAATGGCTCACTCCGTGTGGCCTTTTTCCCCTTTATTCATATTACAACCTCTCACTTTCGGTTATTTGAAAATGAAATAATCTCCAAAATATCTGTATTTTTAACACAAGCCATAGAAAGTTGCAATTTCAGTTTAATACACCAGGAAAGACAGAACAATTATTTCAACAAATATTATTGTTAAACTCAAATATGCTAACTGATTTTTTAAAAATCTATCAAAACAGTAGAATTTTTGTAAATGATGTTACACATGCAGCTAACAAGAATATATGGAAATGTCTGCTCTATCCAAAATTGCGTCCAACTAATTGCAGCATTACTTCAAAAATGGAAGAGGGAAGGGGAAGATGGTAAGGAACTTGTCTCTCGGCATTAAAGACCAAAATTGGTTAAAGAAAATTGTGATAAATAAAAAAGTATAGCAGCTTATTAACCTTTCACGAGTATCTACCCCGGGTCCGGGATCACCCCCCACCCCCCCCACACTGAGTAGCATAGCCTAGCATAGCGTCACAATTAAATAGTAGCATCTAAATATCATTAAATCACAAGTCCAAGACACCTAATGAAAGATACAGATCTTGTGAATAAAGCCACCATTTCAGATTTTTAAAATGTTTTACAGGGAAGACAAAATATGTAAATCTATTAGCTAACCACGTTAGCAAAAGACACCACTTTTCTAACTCCATCAGTTTCTTACTCCATCAGGTGCTATCACCAATTCGGCTAAACTAAGATATTGATAGCCACTAACCAAGAAAAAAAGTCATCAGATGACAGTCTGATAACATATTTATGGTATAGGATAGGTTTTGTTAGAAAAATGTGCATATTTCAGGTAGAAATCACAGTTTACAATTGCACCCACCGTCACAAATGGACTAGAATAAATACATAGAGCAACGTGTTTACCTAATTACTAATCATCAAACATTTCGTAAAAATACACAGCATACACTAATCGAAAGACACAGATCCTGTGAATACAGACAATATTTCAGATTTTCTAAGTGTCTTACAGCGAAAACACAATAAATCGTTATATTAGCATACCACATATGCAAACGTTACCAGAGCATTGATTCTAGCCAAAGAGAGCGATAACGTAAACATCGCCAAAATATATTAATTTTTTCACTAACCTTCTCAGAATTCTTCAGATGACACTCCTGTAACATCACATTACAACATACATATACAGTTTGTTCGAAAATGTGCATATTTAGCCACCAAAATCATGGTTAGACAATGACAAAAGTTGCCCAGCTGGTCAGACAATGTCGTGCGCCATATTAGACAGTGATCTAGTCGTATACATAAATACTCATAAACGTGACTAAAAAATATAGGGTGGACAGCGATTGATAGACAATTTAATTCTTAATACAATCGCTGATTTACATTTTTTAAATTATCCTTACTTTTCAATACAGTTTGCGCCAAGCGAAGCTACGTCAAACAAAATGGCGTCATAAGCGATTAACATTTCTCGACAGAAACACGATTTATCATAATAAATTGTTCCTACTTTGAGCTGTTCTTCCATCAGAATCTTGGGCAAAGAATCCTTTCTTGGGTCTAATCGTCTTTTGGTCGAAAGCTGTCCTCTTGCCATGTAGAAATGCCCATTGCGTTCGGCATGAACTGGAACCGTGCCCAGAGATTCACAGTGTCTCAGAAATAAATGTCCCAAAATCGCACTAAACGGATATAAATTGCTATAAAACGGTTTAAATTAACTACCTTATGATGTTTTTAACTCCTATAACGAGTAGAAACATGACCGGAGAAATATAACTGGCTACACTAATGCTTGGAAAAAGAGCAGGTCGGTGTCCACCGCGCGCCCGACGCATCTGGAAAAGAGTTCCTACCTACACGTGTTTTTGTTTTATAGGGGCTGTGATTGCGCAATCGATACCATTCAAATCGTCATCACGTAAAGGCATCCAGGGGAAGACGTAAGCAGTGTCCGTATCCTGATAGCGTTCACAGTGGCCTTTAAACTGACTCCAGATCAGGGGCCAAAATGTGTGAAATCTGACTCCATGTCAGGGAAATTGCTGTAGAATGAGTTCTGTTCCACTCAGAGACAAAATTCCAACGCCTATAGAAACTAGATAGTGTTTTCTATCCAATAATAGTAATAATATGCATATTGTACGAGCAAGAATTTAGTAGGAAGCCGTTTAATCTGTAATGCAATTATGCTAATGAGAAAACAGCACCCCCTGTAGTCGCAAGATTAAGGACCAAAAAATTGGCAGCTCTTACCAAAAATGTATCTTTAATTTACAATCTGTAGAAACTATGAGAATAGAAAGGTTCAGAACTTTTGTTGAACATCACAGTATATGGCAAATAGAAATCAAAACTGGATTGTCTTCAGAGATAGATGGGAGGGGTTGAGGGTAGCTGGAGGATGGGACTAAAAACAAACAAAAGATAACTAATGTAAAATATACTGTGTCTGTAGAACATTTATGGTATGTTTAGTCTGGAAATAGAATCCTAAGTGTTGTTGTCCATTTAGTTTACTCCAATAGGGGAGGGGTTAGGGGAAAATAATAAAGGGAAAAAATATTTTAAAAAGGAGTGGAACTGGCTTCGCGGTACAGTGTTGCGTTTGTAGGACCCTATGATATCCTAACAGTTCTGGTGTACTCTTCCCAGGGTTACCTTCCTGCCAACACAGAGAGGAGAGAGAGCACGCTACAGAGGAAGAGACAGGAATACTTTGGTTTCATAGAACAGTACTACGACTCACGCAATGACGAGCACCACCAAGACACATACAGACAGGTAAGGATGCTATCTAGGACTACACACACAGTCACATTCTCTCTCTCTTTCTCAGTCACTCTTTCTTTCTCTCTCTTTCTTTCTCTCCTCCTCCCCCATGTCTTTCTGTATTCCTATATCCACTGAGCCATGCACTCATATATTGAGAGCAGTCTGTCTATCCTAAGCTCAGCTCCTCCATAGTTCATCCATTCCAGTGGTGGATAAATATAATTCCTCAGCCATCTACAGTTCAGACCCCTTCACCTCAGTGACAGACAGATGGCAGACATATTTATTTGTGCAGATAGAATGGGCTGTCCTGTGGGTGTAAATCCCCAAGCCCTCTTACCAGCACTTCCCTTTGTCCCTGATGTGTTCGTTCTCCCACAGCCCAGACTAGCCAAGCCACTGCCTGTCAGCGGCCACGAGTCTGCATTACAGATCCAGTTATACGGTGATAAGTGGTTTTCCATGCTGCTCTCTTCTCACACATAGCAGTGCCACTATGGAGGCTAGACAAGAATGACCCTCTCTCAAAATTCTCTCTTCCCCCCCCTCCCTCACACCGTTGGTGTCAGTCTCTCTCCCTCACTCTCTGTTTATCAGGGAAATCACTTCTGCTGACCCACACACACACAACATGTGTTTTACTATCCTTGTGGGGACCTAAAAAAAATCTATTCAAAATACAATTTTCCCTAACCCTAATTGTAACACTAAACCTAACCCCTAATCTTAAAATAACCTTTTTCCCTAAGAAGGGAGAATTGTCCTTGTTTTACTATCCTTTTGGGGATTTCCGGTGCCCACGAGAATAGTAATACACGCCGCATGCACGCTATGAGGTGTGTTGTCGATATTTACTTTGGTGCGTCAATATTTACTATGCTGAGATATACACCCGTTTCCTGCTGGAGTAAGATGAAGAGAGAAAAGTCCTCTCTTTGCCTTTAAGAAAATGACTGATATTTACTTTAAAATTAGAGTTTTAGGCTTACAGCAAACTGAGTAGAAATGTAGTCTCAGCAGGGAGTCTTGAGAGAGTTCTTCTCTCCACTGATCTCAGTTCTGTGTTCAGTGGCAGAGGGGGTTTTCTGTCTGATCACAGGCTCCCTGCTGTTCCCGAGTCAGCGCTCAACTTCCTGACATTGGTAGTGCAAGACCTCTGTCTGTCTGCCTGACCTGACGGTCAGCCTCCTGTGACTGTCTGTTCCCCAGTCTCTCTCTTCTGTAATTCCTCTCATCTCCCTACAGTAGTCTATCTCTCTCTGTTTTTGTACATGAATCTCTCTCCCTGTCTCTCCCTCTCTCACTCAAGCTCTCCCTCTCGCTCTAACTTTCTCTTTCTATCAATCAATCAATGACATTTATTTATAAAGCCCTTTTTACATCAGCGGATGTCACTAAGTGCTTATACAGAAACCCAGCCGAAACCCCCAAAGAGGAAGCAATGCAGATGTAGAAGCACGGTGGCTAGGAAAAACTTCCTAGAAAGGCACTCCCGCCCACACTCTCAGGAGGGTACTATCACACATCTACAGTAGTTTTTAGAGTTGACATGTTCGAATCTGTCAATCAGAGGTTTCATATGTTCTCCAGTCACACTTCTGTACTGTTTCCTGTTGAATTGTCTCATGTTGTTGTTTGTTTAGCGGTATGTATTGTTTGTGAAAAACAGCATTTTTTTTCTCCCTCATCTAGGGCTGGGAAAAACTCCACTGTGGATATCTGATCAATTGAGTGTGTTGACTTATTTCCCTAGTGTGGGTATGTTGTGCACGGTCCGTGTGTGTATGCGTGAAGACTGAGTATGCGTGTGGGTGTAATGTGTTTGTGTTAACTGTTTTCTCCACGCCACCAGATTCGTATAGACATCCCCCGGATGAGTCCGGAGTGTCTATTGCTGCAGCCTATGGTGACAGAGGTAAGACTGGTTAAAGGGGCTGCAGACCAACCCTCACTCGCCAGCATGACTGGTCTGCCCTGTCTGGTCTGCCCTGTCTGTGTTTGTTCGTCTGTTTGCCGGCTCCAAGTTCTGAACTGGTTGACGGTGGTTCTCTGGTTTGATGAAGCTCTCCTGCACACATATGTGATGACGAGGTGTATTTGCTTGTGCCCTGCACTGACCCACTGTGGTTCTATAGAGAAAACGGGGTTTGGTTTGCAGAGAGCTAGTGAGCCACACTACCCCTCCACCCATTTCAGAAATATAGCCTAGGAGCTCCAGTTCTCTTCAGTCCTCTGCCGTCAATACACGCCCTGGACCCTCGATCCAGTGACTCCACTAACCAGCTCTCTCTCCTCTCATCCCTCTCTGTGATGGCATATGATAACTTCGACTGCTCTTCTGTTTGTGTTTTCTCTCTCCTCTCTGCAGATTCACATTGACATACCGAGAACTAATCCCCTTATTCCTCTCTTTCAACAAGCTTCTGTCCAAGAGGTGAGGCCTTCTATACAGAACACACTGACTACCCTGCCTCACCTAGACCTAGCTAATGTATGAAATCCTGTTCGTCTTATTATACGTACACACACACACTGCACCATGCATGCATGCACGTATACTCAAGCATTCTCTTGACTCCTGAAGAGTGAAAACAATCTGGTGTAATGAAAGGTTCTTCAGTGAGGTTTTGCTGTTTTGTTTGCACTCTGGTATGAGTTGTATTTGCACTCTGCAATGAGTATTTTAGAAAACAGATCGTTTTTGTCATTGGATATAATGGACTGTGTTTGCTTGTGTGTCCTGGATAAGTTTGTTCAGTATTTGCGAGTCACACCCCTCTTCCTCCATGTCCTCTATTGGCCTCTACCTCTGTTCCCTTCCCAGACCACACTACTACCTCAGTGCTATGAGAGAATACTAACGAATGGGCCAACCGTCCTCACACATACCCACCCCAATATCTATTTTTCTTAATTTAAAGTGATTCCCTCTTTCTTCATATCCCTCTCTTTCTCTCACTCACTCCTTTGCCTCTTTCTCTGTCCCTCACCTATTTCTCTCTCTCGCTGTCCCTATCTTCCACTCTTCCTTCTCCCCTCTTTCCTTCTTCCTACTGTTTTTTTCCTCAGACACTCTCTCCTTATGCTTCTCCTTTTCCTCATCCCTCTCCCCTTCCTTGCATGCTGGTGTATCTGGCCACAGGCCTGCGTTGAAATATTTAGAGAATTTAATTGGGGATCATTTTTATTTCTGTCCCGAAATAACTTGTGATGGTGATGCATGCGACCGCGGAGCTGTCTAAAAATCACAAATGTCAGTCTCTCTTAGTCTGTGTCCATACAGTGCCTATAGAAATCTACATCCCCTTTGGATTTCATCACATTTTATTGTGTTATGCAGTGCATTCGGAAAGTATTCAGACCATTCCCTTTTTCCACATTGTGTTACGTTACAGCCTTATTCTAAAATGTATTAAATAAATAAAAATCCTCGTCAATCTACACACAATTCCCCATAATGACAAAGTGAAAACAGGTTTTTAGACATTTTTGGAAAAAAAACTAAAAAACAGATACCTTATTTACATAAGCATTCAGACCCTTTGCTGTGAGACTCCAAATTGAGCTCAGGTGCATCCTGTTTCCATTGATCATACTTGAGACGTTTTTACAACTTGATTGGAGTCCACCTGTGTTCAATTAAATTCATTGGACATGATTTGGAAAGGCACACATCTGTCTATGTAAGGTTGCACAATTGACAGTGCCTGTCAAAGCAAAAACTCAGCCATGAGGTTGAAGGAATTGTCCGTAGAGCTCCGAGTCAGGATGGTGTCGAGGCACAGATCTGGGGAAGGGTACCAAAACATTTCTGCAGCATTGAAGGTCCCCAAGAACACAGTGGTCTCCATCATTCTTAAATGGAAGAAGTTTGGAACCACCAAGACTCTTCCTTGAGCTGGCCGCCCGGAGACCATCCCAAACCATCTCAATAGGGTTGAGGTCGGGTGATTGTGGAGGCCAGGTCATCTGATGCAGCACTCCATCACTCTCTTTCTTGGTCAAATAGCCCTTAAACAGCCTGGAGCTGTGTTGGGTCATTGTCCTGTTGAAAAACAAATGATGAGTCAAATGATAGTCCCACTGAGCGCAAACAAGATGGGATGGCGTATCGCTGCAGAAAGCTGTGGTAGCCATGCTGGTTAAGTGTGCCTTGAATTCTAAATAAGTCACTGACAGTGTCACCAGCAAAGCACCCCCACACCAGCACACCCTCCTCCATGCTTCACGGTCAGAACCACACATGCAGAGATCATCCGGTCACCTTCTCTGCGTCTCGCAAAGACACTGCGGTTGGAACCAAAAATCTCAAATTTGGACTCATCAGACCAAAGGACAGGTTTCCGCCGGTCTAATGTCCATTGCTTGTGTTTCTTGGCCCAAGCAAGTTTCTTATTATTATTTGTGCCCTTTAGTAGTGGTTTCTTTGCAATTATTCGACCATGAAGGCCTGATTCACGCAGTCTCCTCTGAACAGTTGATGTTGAGATTTGTCTGTTACTTGAACTCTGTGGCATTTATTTGGGATGCAATTTCTGAGGCTGGTAACTCTAATGAACTTATCCTATGCAGCAGAGGTAACTCTGGGTCTTCCTTTCCTGTGGCGGTCCTCATGAGAGCCACTTTCATCATAGCTCTTGATGGTGTATGCGACTGCACTTGAAGAAACTTTCAATGTTTCAGCAATGACTGACCTTCATGTCTTAAAGTAATGATGGACTTTCATTTCTCTTTGCTTATTTGAGCTGTTCTTGCCATAATATGGACTTGGTATTTTACCAAATAGGGCTATCTTCTGTGTACCACCCCTACCTTGTCACAACTGATTGGCTCAAACCATTAAAAAGGAAGGAAATTCCACAAATAACTTTTAACAAGGCACACCTGTTAATTGAAATGCATTTCAGGTGACTACTTCATGAAGTTGGTTGAGAGAATGCCAAGAGAGTGCAAAGCTGTCATCAAGGCAAAGGGTGGCTACTTTGAAGAATCTCAAATATATTTTGATTTGTTTAACAATTTTGATTCCATATATCCACTACATGATTCCATATGTTTTATTTCATAGTTTTGATGTTTTCACTATTATCTACAATGTAGAAAATAGTCTAAATAAATAAAAACCCTTGAATGAGTAGGTGTCTGAACTTTTGACAAGTACTGGATATTAAATGTCTGATCTTTTATTGTTACCCACCTACCAATCACTTCCCTTTTTTATGAGGCTTTTGAAAAACTCACTGGTCTTTGTATTTGAATCTGTGCTTGAAATTCAATATTTGACTGAGGGACCTTACAGATGTATGTATTGGGGATAGAGGAAGGGGTATTCATTCAGAATCATGTCAACCCCTATTATTTCACACAGAGTGAGTCCATATAACTTATGTGATTTATTAAGCCAAATGTTACTCCTGAACTAATTTAGGCTTGCCTTAACAAAGGGGGTGAATACTTATGCAATGACTATATTTTAGTTATTTATTTTTTAAATTAATTTGGAGAGAGTCATTTTATTTTCACTTTTACATTATGGAGTATTTTGTGGAGATGTATTACAAAACATTACAAATAAATACATTTCAGTTCCACTTTGTAATGCAGCAAAATGGGATTAAAGTTCAAGGGTGTGTAGACTTTCTATAGGCACTGTATGACTCTCCTGAGACTGTACATTACTGAGTAATGCAACATTTAGTTTTTCACACCATGTGGGTAGAGGTCTCTTCCTAAGAGACCTACAGCACTGGACGTAAACTTGGCCTCGGTGCACCACTATGGCTGTAGACATGCTGTTCACACATTAGCAGTGAGCTAATGGGGACATGAAGCTAGCGCCAGAGAGAAGCACACGTGTGTTTGTTTGTGCATGTGCGCACGTGTGTCCATACATACATTTCTGTCCTCATGATTTCCCTTGAGGAGGCAATGTAGCACCGTGGGTGGAAAGAGGAGAAGGATGCGGAGGGGTGAAAGCCTAATGCTCATCCAAGCAAGTCGTGCTTTTACGCATGATCAAATTAAAATAATTCAGTGATGGTGCACTGAATTATGCACAAGCTATTGGATGAAAACATACATAACTCATCAGTCCTATGGTTTTTAGTAGCCTTTTGTCAATTTTTAAAAATGTATTTTTTCTTCTGAGAGCTCAATTGTAAAGCTTGCCTTGTCCCAGATCTGTAATAGCCAAGTCAACTCCTAACTACTACATTTTTGGACAAAATAACATGGAGATCTGGGATCAGGCTACTGACCACTCACTGTCCTTTATTCCCTGTGCTTTTGGCTTGATGGGCAGCCTGTTCACTGCATAAACATAACACACTAATGTCTGGACCTAACCCTCACACACTGACACTGTTCACCACTGTCCTCTCCTGATCACACACTGACCACTATCTAATCAGTTACCACCACGAGGTCAACATACCTCATCTGTTACTCTGCTGCGTGTCATTTTTTTGTTGTTGTTGATCCATTTATTTTTATTTACAATATTTTATTATTTTGGCAGGGTCTTTCAGCCTCTTGAATCTCCTATTGGCCTCTCTCCCGAACTCTCTTACACTCACTCTCTCTCTCTCTCTGGCCATTGACTTCCTCCACCTGGTTTAGTGTCTAATTTCCACCCTCTGATGGGCTTCTGACGGAGGGTAGGTGCTCTGGCCATGCATTCTAGCTGCAGGGAGATAATGTGTGAGAGAAAGATGAGGAGCGTGGGTTGTTGGGTTGTTTCAGGGAGTGAGAGGACAAAAAGAGAAGAGGGAAGGTGGGTGACGAGAGGGGGAGGGAAAGAGGAGCATGAGGAGGGGAGAGCATTAGCGTGGGAAGGAAAGGGAGGTGAAGGGGAAGACATGGATGAGGAGGAGAGAAGGGAGGGTGGGCTGTTAAAGGGAGAAACTCACATTAGCACTCCCCCTCCTCCTTCTCCTCCCCGCCCCACTTTGATAGATGTGACTTTGATGATGAAAGCAGGGGGACAGCAGTAGGGAGATGTGAATCCCATACATTTTAAAAGGACACTGCTAGACCATACTAGCTAGCATAACACGCCAGCATCCCAGGGAGCCAACCAACATGTTTTTGGAGGCCGGGGCGATCACAATTTGAGAAATGTGTTTATTTCGAAAAATGACAGAAACATGGCGTCCGAGAAAGTGCTCTGCATGTGTGATGCATCGCCTGGCATGTCAGAACACAGGCACAGACATTCAGAGGCCAGACTAGAAGAGGGATGAGAAAGAGAATGGAAATCCAAGGTTGCGTACAAAATGGCAACCTATTCCCTATATAGTGCACTACTTTTGACAGGAATGCTATGGGACCTGGTCAAAAGCAGTGCACTATTTTGGGGGAGGAATAGTGTGCCATTTGGGACGCATATTTTTGTGGTTGATTTGCGCTGAACTTCAAGCCTCCTTTAATTCTTGGGGGATGACAGCAGCAAGGTGGAACATTAAAACCGAGGCTGTAACGAAGATGGAGGTGTTTGCCTTCCAGAAAAAGATTAGAGAAAGAAGAAAAAGGAGAAAATAAAAAAGTTTGCGAGCGTGTTCAAAGTTCCTGATCCAGCAGTAGTAGAGAGACAGATAGGTCCAACACGGCGATGAGACATTTATGTTGATGGTGTCGTGTGCACGTTTCAATTCCATGTCACTGCTCACCGCACATGCATGTCCTATGACTAATTTCCTCACTTCTCTAACACGATCAAACCTTTATGTCAATGATTAAAACATGCATTCTTTATAATTTTATCCGATATTGCTCTTTGATTGACTGGTGGGCATGGAATGTGGCTATTCTCTGTTGGTTTGAAACCATCATGTGACCTTGTTAAAGAAAGTCAAATATATAAAACATAGAAGTAAATCTACATTATTCACTGTCTTACATGGATTTGTCATCTGTAGTGTGTGTGTCTGTTCCTATTTAGGTATATCTTAGATGGAGAGATGGCTAGATTGACTTTAACGTCCTTGAGGGACTTTGACTTGCACATTAAAACAAGCAAGCTTACTTATTCTCCTCAGTTTACAAATATTAACAAGATAGCTTGCGTATACTGATTCTAGAAGTAGCTTCAATTTTCCTCTATGTACTGTGCTCGATACATAGTGTGTGTGCTGACTGTGTATTCCTCCGTCTGTCCGTCAGATCTTTGAGCGTATCCTGTTCATCTGGGCGATCCGCCACCCGGCCAGCGGCTACGTGCAGGGCATCAACGACCTCGTCACGCCATTCTTCGTCGTCTATGTCTTTGAGTACATCAGTGAGTCCCTCTTCCTCCCTCTTCGCCCTCCGTCTTCGTCCTCGCTCTTTGTCCTCCCGTTTCTTCCTCTGTCCTCTTCCTCCCTATTCTTCCTCCCTCCTCTCTTCCCTTACTCAAGGGAATAGCCAAAGCCTAGATAGTATGTGTTTGTACTTTGGTGAGTCCCTCTCTTCTAGTCGCTTCTCTCATTTAAGGGAAATATCCTCTTTTTTGCTTCCATCACTGGAGTAGATAGCCAAATACTAGATAGTAGCGTCCACTTCCCTCACTCGAGAGGATACCAAGCCATGAAGAGATCCTAGTTTAAATGTTTTAATAGGCTCTCCTCTTCCAATAGAGCTTGCCTGGGTCCCTGCTGTATGCATTTATGTGGTGTAAATGATTTGTGTTATGAATGTTTCATTAAATTGATGACTTAATGTTCTCTTGTGCTGTGTAGACTGAACTGAGCCTCAAACATTGATTTGCAGAGAGTTAAAGCATCTCAAATGACATGTGTGTGTGTGTGTGTGTGTGTGGGGGGGGGGGGGGGGATTGTGTGTATGCACGTGCTTGCACTCTAGTGTGTTTGTGCTTGAATAAATGGCTGCTCTGCCACTCCAGGGGTTGCTCTAAAGGCATGGTGAGAAGTTGGGTTGTGAACCCGGGGGATTGCAGCTGTTTTGTATGCTGAAGCGTGAAACAGAAAATAGTTACTCCCCTCCCTTGTCTCTGACTCAGACCCTGTCTCTCTGTCGGTCTGTCAGATCCCCAAAGTCTCCTGGCCTGCTTCGCTTTGTTTATATGCAACTTCATGTGCTGCTACTGATGAGCCTTGAAAGCTTACAAAGCCAACAAACCTTCAAACGTGCTCCGCCTGACACGTAACACGATGGTTTGATGTGCTGTCTGTTGTTTTTCTCTCGTGTTTTTTTGAGAGAGGTTAAGAGAACGAGAGCGAGAGGGATAGAGCGGTTTTTGGGCGTTCATGCCGGGGAATGAGCAGGCTAATTACGCTTCTGTCTGAAGCTTTCTCTCATGCGCTCGCTCGCTCGCTCGCTCACTCACTCACTCAAACACACACACTAACTTGTATACGCACACACTCACTCAGTTCAACTTTTGATGGTGCTGCGTCACAGCTAGCTGGCAGCCATTTATTATTTCCCAGTATTCTACAGATCCTAATGAGGGCTGACATTGGAGTGATTGAAAATGCACGTTAAATAAAGTTTGATTTTATCCCTTTCATTCATTTGTCAGACTGCGTGAACATCGCAGTCTTACTGCAATGAATGAAAGGGATCAAATCTTAACTTTATTTAACGTGCTCCCTCTAGAAAAGAAAGAACTCGCCATCACTAGAGAGAGAAGAAAGAAGTCAGAGGGTTGGAGATTTCAGAGTAATTGAAAGCTGTTAGTGTAGGACATCTCTCTCTGAGTCCGATTCTCGTTGTCTCTGTGTGTGTTTGTGTGTTGTTGGACTTGGCTTTAGTCTCCTGATCTTGTCAGAGAGCTCCACTGACTAGCAGGCCCTGTCTCTCTTTAAAGGAAGTAGATGGGTTTGTACACTCCTAATTACCTTTTCTTCAGTAGCATTTCAGTAGTGTTAGTACAAACTCTTGGGGGACATTACTGTTGAAGGCAACGCTGCTTTCTGTTTTAGCTGATTCTCTCTTATTAAATGAGTATTGAGGAGGAGGATGAAAGGAGGTGTGCTAGTGTGTTGTTTTTCAGCAGAGTTTGCAGCCATATCGTGATTCGTCCTCACTGGTTGCATGATTTTTTAAAAACATTTATTTAACTAGGCAAGTCAGTTAAGAACAAATTCTTATTTTCAATGACGGCCTAGTGGGTTAACTGCCTTGTTCAGAGGCAGAACAACAGATTTTTACCTTGTCAGCTCAGGGATTCGATCTTGCAACCTTTCGGTTACCAGTCCAACGCTCTAACCACTAGGCTACCTGCCGTCCCATGATGACAGGGATGTAATAGAGAGGCCAGTAAGTCATGCTGTGTTGTGCCTGCTGCTGTTAGGTACCATGCATTATAGAGCTTGCCAGCTTGTAGTTCTAAAACCCGGAAATGAGTTACCTCTGGTTCATTCAGCTGCTCCTTCTGGGAAAATTTATGGGGAAAGATTCCGGTTTTGGGATGAATACAGAACACAAGGGCTTAAGTTAACACAGGCTTAGATCTACGTTTTGTTCTATGAGATATCAGTCAGTTAGCATGACCTTTTATGAATTATGAAGCCTTTGTGCTTTATGTACTTTTTTAAATGACATAAATGCTTCAAAATTCACAAAAGGTGATTTTTAGCTGAGGAAGATTCTCATAGAACAAAATCTCCTAAACCTGTGTTTGACAGACCTTATTTTCTGCGTTTATCCAAAAACTCATAGGCTTTGCCCAAAAAGGCACCATTGCTATTGCTCTCTAAAGAACAAAAGTTTTTTTTCCCTCTGCTACACACACACACACACACACACACACACACACACACACACACACACACACACACACACACACACACACACACACACACACACACACACACACACACACACACGCCTCTCAAAAGCATAGGTTTGTTTGCGGTAGTCAGTAGGCTTTTGTAGTGTACTGTAATACACTGCTTAACCTGTGTCACCCTGCCTGACCACTAGGGGCAGTATTGAATCTGTTTAATCTACCTTCAGAAACTATCCATAGTTAGAAAATTGTACATCATACGCTACAGGTGAGGAACAATGGTGAAGTAATTCTGCTTTGAAAGTTGATAAACTTTTGATAACCACACTTTTGAGAAAATGGCCATTGAATGTTTTGGTACACCTACTGGAGAGCTCTTCTTTGACTACACCTATTCAGCATCGTTCACACCCTCTTAAGCTTTAAGCCCACTCATCTATTTAAGGATTCACATGTGAGGCCATGTGCTAAACAGAGTAAGGTAGTGTAGGAAACAACCAAAGATTTCAAGAGTGAAAGTAATAGCAAAAATACACTCTATCTAGTCCAATAGATGACCATAATCACCCCCGACTAGGTTCAATGTTAGCTAGCTAGTTTTGTATTCTGTACAGGCTTTCTTTCACTCTGTCAATTAGGTTAGTATTGTGGAGTAACTACAATGTTGTTGATCCATCCTCAGTTTTCTCCTATCACAGCCATTCAATTCTGTAGTTGTTTTAAAGTCACCATTGACCTCATGGTGAAATCCCTGTGCGGTTTCCTTACTCTCCGGCAACTGAGTTAGGAAGGACACCTGTGTTTTGTAGTGGGGTACAGAAATCATGTTAAACACTATTATTGCAAACAGAGTAATTATTATGTTTTGTGCTGCTGCCATGTTGTGCTGCTACCATGTTGTCTTGTTGTGTTGCTACGATGCTGTGTTGTCATGTGTTGCTGCCATGGTATGTTGTTGTCTTAGGTCTCTCTTTATGTAGTGTTGTGGTGTCTCTCTTGTCATGGTGTGTTTTGTCCAATATATATATATTTTTTTGCCCCAGGCCCCGCAGGAGGCGTTTTGCCTTTTGGTAGGCCGTCATTGTAAATAATAATTTGTTCTTAATTGAATTGCCTAGTTAACTAAAGGTTCAATAAAAATACATTGTTACTTGTTAAGCACATTTGTACCCCTGAACTTATTTAGGCTTGCCATAACAAAGGGGTTGAATACTTATTGACTTAAGACATTTCAGCTTTTGAATGATTTGTAAAAATATTGAAAAACATGATTCCACTTTGACATTATGTGGTATTGTGTTTAGGCCAGTGACGAAATAATTTAATTCAAGCTGTAACACAACAAAATGTGGAAAAAGTCGAGAGGTGTCAGTACTTTCTCAAGGCACTGTAACACCAGAGAGATGTGTTAAAGATGTGAGGAAGTTGAGTGACATGCTGTGTCAAATGTGAATCACAGTTTCCTCTGTCAGGGAAATTATTAAGATGGCCACCTGCACTAGGTGTTTTTGTCTCTCATCAACACCATCTAAATACGTCTATCAGACAGGATCAAGGCTGCCGTTCCATCTCTGTCTTCTCGCCTTGCCTTCGCTGTGTAAAAACGCTAAGCTATCGCTTTTTTTATGTCTCTATTTTTGTTCCTTTGTTGTTGCTAGTTTTCAAACAAACGTCTATCTTCCTTCCTTTGATGATGCAAGAACCAAGACGTTGTGTTTCATGCATGAACCAGTGGGTTGTTCAAGGGGGGGGGGGGGTCATGCAAGAACAATGGGATGCAACTGCAGCCCCGAATTGGTGGCTGTACTTGCACACTAATGCTTTTGGCTGTTTCCAAATCCCACACACCAAGCCCCACCCCCTGTCACTCAACCAGGCAGTTCCTCGTACTCGAGATTAACTCTGCATTGAACAACAGCATGCAGTTAAAATATTTTTCTGACAAGAACGACACTGCTTTCCTCTTTGCATCTTAATATAAATCCACGTTTTCTATATTATACTATTTGTTCAACAGTAATAGCCTGAAAGTATCTGCCTGTCCCTGTTTTGCCGTCGTCTGCTGACTCTCGCCCTCTCCCCATTGTGCGCACGGAGCAGGGAAAGATGGATTCTGAGAAGCACAAGCATATTACCGTTGCTCAAAATGCTTTTGAGAGAAAAATACAGTTTTAAAGCAACTTCTGTCTAGTTACAGAGAGGATAGTCATATAATTTATTTCTCAATATTGAGTTCATGGCACCACTTTGTAACTGGAGTAGGCTGTAGTTAGTATGGTTTTGGTCCGCCTGCGGAGCGGAGTGTGCCATTTGCAGTGAATAGGCCTACATTAAGTAGCTTATAGGCCTAGGTCTGGAACGTTTTTGTAGGACACTTGCCTACATTTACTGATAGATTAATCAATTAGCCTACATGGAAATCTAGCGACAATATCATATTTAGAGTTAGCTAGATAAGTGTGCTGAGTTCCCACTTCTTCAGGTGGTTACAAATATTCCCTATAGGCCAATATGCTCTCAAAAGTGTGGTGTAGGTGTCCTGGAGGGCAGGTAGTTTGCCCCCGGTGATGCGTTGTGCAGACCTCACTACCCTCTGGAGAGCCTTACGGTTGTGGGCGGAGCAGTTGCCGTTTCAGGCGGTGATACAACCCGACAGGGTGCTCTCGATAGTGCATCTGTAAAAGTTTGAGTGCTTTTGGTGACAAGCCGAATTTCTTCAGCCTCCTGAGGTTGAAGAGGCGCTGCTGCGCCTTCTTCACCACGCTGTCTGTGTGGGTGGACCATTTCAGTTTGTCCGTGATGTGTACGCCGAGGAACTTAAAACTTTCTACCCTCTCCACTACTGTCCCGTCGATGTGGATAGGGGGGTGCTCCCTCTTCTGTTTCCTGAAGTCCACGATCATCTCCTTTGTTTTGTTGACGTTGAGTGTGAGGTTATTTTCCTGACACCATACTCCGAGGGCCCTCACCTCCTCCCTGTAGGCCGTCTCGTCGTTGTTGGTAATCAAGCCTACCACTGTAGTGTCGTCTGCAAACTTGATGATTGAGTTGGAGGCGTGCATGGCCATGCAGTCGTGCGTGAACAGGGAGTACAGGAGAGGGCTGAGAACGCACCCTTGTGGGGCCCCAGTGTTGAGGATCAGTGGGGTGGAGATGTTGTTACCTACCCTCACCACCTGGGGGCGGCCCGTCAGGAAGTCCAGGACCCAGTTGCACAGGGAGGGGTCGAGACCCAGGGTCTCGAGCTTGATGACGAGTTTGGAGGGTACTATGGTGTTAAATTCTGAGCTGTAGTTGATGAACAGCATTCTCACATAGGTATTCCTCTTGTCCAGATGGGTTAGGGCAGTGTGCAGTGTGATTGCGTCGTCTGTGGACCTATTGGGGCGGTAAGCAAATTGGAGTGGGTCTAGGGTGTAAGGTAGGGTGGAGGTGATATGGTCCTTGACTAGTCTCTCAAAGCACTTCATGATGACGGAAGTGAGTGCTACGGGGCGGTAGTCATTTAGCTCAGTTACCTTAGCTTTCTTGGGAACAGGAACAATGGTGGCCCTCTTGAAGCATGTGGGAACAGCAGACTGGGATAAGGATTGATTGAATATGTTCGTAAACACACCAGCCAGCTGGTCTGCGCATGCTCTGAGGACGCGGCTGGGGATGCGTGAATGCTGCCATCAATCTACAGTTTCTGGTTTAAGAATGTTTTAATAGACGCTGTGGGTACGACATCGCCGATGCACTTGCGAATTAACCCGCTCACCGAATCAGCGTATTCATCAATGTTGTTGTTCGACGCAGTGCGGAACATGTCCCAGTCCACGTGATCGAAGCAATCTTGAAGCGTGGAATCCGATTGGTCGGACCAGCGTTGGACAGACCTGAGCGCGGGAGCTTCCTATTTTAGTTTCTGTTTATAGGCTGGGAGCAAGACAATGGAGTCGTGGTCAGCTTTTCCAAAGGTGGGCGGGGGAGGGCCTTATATGCGTCGCGGAAGTTAGAATAACAATGATCTAGGGTTTTGATATGCTGATAGAATTTAGGGAGCCTTGTTTTCAGATTAACCTTGTTAAAATCCCCATCTCCTGCAGCCTCAGGATATGATGTTTCCAGTTTACATAGAGTCAAATGAAGTTCTTTCAGGGCCGTCGATGTGTCTGCTTGGGGGGGAATATACCCGACTGTGATCATGATCGAAGAGAATTCTCTAGGTAGATAATGCGGTCGGCATTTGATTGTGAGGAATTCTATGTCAGGTGAACAGACGGACTTGAGTACTGGTATGTTGTTATTATCACACCACGTCTCATTAATCATAAGGCATACACCCCCGCCCTTTTTCTTACCAGAAAGATGTTTGTTTCTGTCGGCGCGATGCGTGAAGAAACCAGCTGGCTGTACCGACTCCGATAGCGTGTCTCGAGTGAGCCATTTTTCCGTGAAACAAAGACCGTTAGTCTCTGATGTCTCTCTGGAATGCAACCCTTGCTCGGATTTCGTTTACCCTGTTGTCAAGAGATTGGACATTGGCGAGTAGTATGCTCGGGAGCGGTGCGCGATGTGCCCGTCTACGGAGCCTGACCAGAAGACCTCTCTGTCTGCCCCTTCTACGGCGTCGTTGTTTTGGGTCGCCGGCTTGGATCCGGTTCGTTGTCCTGGGTGATGGGCAAAACAGAGGATCCGCTTCAGGAAAGTCGTATTCCTGGTCGTAATGTTGGTGAGTTGATGTTGCTTTTATATCCAGTAGTTCCTCCTGACTGTATGTAATAAAACCTAAGATTACCTGGGGTAACAATGTAAGAAATAACACATAAAAAAACAAAATACTGCATAGTTTCCTAGGAACACGAAGCGAGGCGGCCATCTCTGTCGGCGCCGGAAGTTCTGTAGCTGTAGCATGTTGGCTATAGGCTTTTATAGTGTACTGTAATACACTGCTTAACCTGCGTCACTCTGCCTGATCACTAGGGGCAGTATTGACTCTGTTTAATCTACCTTCAGAAAGTTTTCATACCCCTTAACTTATTCCACATTTCTGATCAACCGGCTTGATTCGGTCCTATGTAGCAAAATTTGAAACTGTTTTTTTTACATTGGATAAAAGTAGAGACTCAGAGCTAGAAAATTGTACATCATACACTACAGTTGTGGAACAATGGGATAGTAATTCTGCTTTGAAAGTTGATAAACTTTTGATAACCCCACTTTTGAATATTGAATATTTTGGTGCAACTAGTGGAGAGCTCTTCTTTGTCTACACCCATTCAGCATCGTTCACACCCTCTTAAGCCGTAGCGCCACTCATCTATTTAAGGATTCACATATGAGGCCATGTGCTAAACAGAGTAAGGTAGTGTTGGAAACAACCAAAGATTTCAAGAGTAAAAGTGTGAAAGTAGTAGCTACGTGTCAAATACACATTTGACACACATGTAGTTCAGAGGCCTTGCTTTAACAAAGTTAACCAGTGTCCAAAATGTCTTTCAAGCTGTCAGGCATTCCCTTGGCAGCAAGAGCCTCTCGGTGGATGCTGCAGTTTACCCAAGTGGCGTCGGGAGCAACTGCTTGCATGCGTGTTACCACTCCACTATTTCTCCCTCTCATGGCTTTTGCGCCATCAGTACAGATACCAACAGGAGCAGCAGCTACGTTTGGCTACATACGGACCGTTAGTGGAATTCCCGCGACAGAGTAACGGTTAATGTGATTGGATGTTAATTATTTGACTAGGCTACCTGTATTTGAAGTTGTTGTTATTTCGCTTGAACACAAGATGTTTTATTTAATTTAATTTTTGGCAGTGAAACGAGGCTATTCAGGCGAGGAAGATTTTGTGAAGATTTAAAAAAAATATATATTATAAAACAAAAAAAATGTGATTCACATTTTTACTTGGCGTACCCCCGACGGCATTGCGCATACCCCTGGGGGAATACCTGCTCTATTGTATTGGATGAAGTTCTGGAGGAGAGGACAGATCTGGTGGTCTCTGGTGGTCTTTTTCTGATTGTCAGTGTGGAGACTGGAGAGAGAGGATCCGTGCTGTCAGAAGGAAGCTACACGTGTTTCCTGGAAGATGACCTATGATAGTACTGCTGGGATTTATACAGGAGCAGTAGTGATGTCAGTACAAAGTCAATGGAAAAAGATCATATAACTTGTGCCTGCGTCTGTGTGAGTGAGTGTAGGGGTCTGGTCAGGAGTAATAAAGGGGGCTGCAGCAGGCAGTTTGCCAGTGGGCAGCAGGCAAGGACACCATGATGGTGTCACGGCCAAGGAGTTATGGCAGAGAGGAGAGGAGAGGTGAGGGGAATTAATGTAATAATGAAGGGAGGATTGAGGTGGGCATTCAGTCCTGTCTGTCCAGAGCTCTCAACTACCTCAAGTCCTGCCTGCTGGTCCTGGCATTGAGGGGAAATAGAGGGACAGTGAGTGACTGAGACGGGCTGAGAGAGGAGCAGAGGCAGGGATTGGAAGAGGCTGATAGAGAAGGGGGAAAAAAGAGTGGAAGTGAGGAGCTCAGAGGGAGAAATCCCCCTTTTTCGGATCCCCATTAGCTGTTTATTTATAATAAAAAATAATAAATGTTTCTACTTATACTTGCTGCAATGATTAGGGATAATCCTGAATGAGTCGTGAATAATGATGAGTGAGAAAGTTGCAGACACACAAATATCACCGCCCCCCCCATCCCCCAATAATGCAAACTTTCACTGTTATTGTAATGGTGAGAGGTTAGCATGTCTTGGGGGTATGATATTTTATTTACAATAAAGGTTACTCCAAAATGACGCTACATTAATTACCATTCATTTTTATTGGGCACAAAACAATCTGAAACATAACCAAAAAAAAGAGCAAATGCATCCAACAAATGTGTAGTCACAAGCTTGATGTAGTCGTTGCATGCTATGAATATGGGACCAAATACTTAACGTTATACTACTTCAATACACATAAGGGAATTTGTCCCAATACCCTTTTCCCCCTAAAATGGGTGGACTATATACAAAAAGTGGTGTAAATACCCTCAAATTAAAACTGACATAATTTCACAGTGCTGAAGTACAGAACCAAAACAACAAAAATGTGTCACTGTTCCAATACTTTTGGAGCTCACTGTGAACCAGGTCCCCATCATATGTCCACTTAAATCAAATCAAATTGTATTGGTCACATACACATATTTAGCAGATGTTTTTGAAATGCTTGTTTGTGTTCCTAGTTCCAACAGTGCACTTCTTAAGAAATTGAAAATGATACATTGTGACAGAGCTGGCAAATACTTTACTTATCAGGTTTTTATTCTGAATAATAAACCAGACATATAGCCAAGCTCTGACGGAGTCTACACTGTAAGCCGACGCATAGACATGAAGGTTGGTTTTAATAACAGCAACAGAACAGTGTGAAAGAAGACCAAATAAGCTAAGCGAAGAGACTCTACCTGCTCTGTTAGCTGTGGCATGGCTGGTTGGTTTACAGTCTGAGACCTAGCTGACACTGGGCATCTCTGACAAACTCTAAACAGCGCTAATGTTTTTTAAAAATGTTTTAATGTGTGTGTCACTCTCAGCATCTGACAGAGGGATGGGGATTGTAGGCGGAAGGAGGAGCAGTCAGGGAAAAACCATGTTGAGAGGGGTAGAGAGGAATACACAGTCAGCATAAATGATAAACCATGTAGACGAGAGAGAAATACACATATTGAGCTTCAATGACAGCCCTATTGGACTACTCCAAGCAAGCTAGAGATGATCCCTTCCTACTAAGCAGAGAAGCCATTGAAGTCAACATGCTTTGATTGTGAGTTGGCCTATATTTTGTGTTTACACCATGTGATTAAAACAGGAGACTTTTGATGTAATGAATCACAGTCAAAATGTCACGCTTCTGTTTTACTTGTCTCTCCAGCAGAGTCTTGTAGCTTTAGCCAACTACTTTGTCAGCTACTACCAGGCTGGTTGAGTTTCTCCATGTTTAAGTGGTTCGTATTGACTGTGTGAGGATCACGCCTGCTGTCTGTCGTTCAGTTTGGTCTGGCTGTGTGTTGAGCGGAGGGCCAGAGGTGTGTGTGTGTGTGTGTGTGTGTGTGTGTGTGTGTGTGTGTGTGTGTGTGTCTGTCTGCTGTCTGTGAATGGAGCACTGGGTCAGTTGGGGGTAGTCTATCTGGTGTCTGTGGATTGAGCGGAGGTTCATTGGGCTGTCTGTCATTTGGTCTGTTGATTGAGTTTAGTGTCAGTGGGGTGTGTTAGTGTTCTGTCGTGCTGTCTGTTGATTGAGCAGAGGGTCAGTGGTCTGTGTCTGCTCTGTCTGTGGATTGAGCGGGGGATCAGTGTGGTGTGTCTTGTTCCTGAGTATTTAATGAGTATCGGTTTGTTCGCAGTCTCCCATCGCCAGGCGCTGATTTTAACGCTTAGCTGATTAACGTTCTTTATTTGCTCTAACGAGTCATTAAGTAATTGCCTCTGCACGGCCACTGGCATTCACTGGAGGTTTCCCCCCCTCTTTCCTCCTCTGCTCTCTCTTATCCCCCTCTTCTATCGTTCTCTGATGGAGTTCCTCATTGACCCAAGTGTGTGTCTAGTAGACTGATGAGGAAGGCAGGGAACAGTGCACACACATAGTACTTATTGGCAGTAGTAAAAAAATGTGCATTTGAAGTAGGCCTAGCAATTAGAAAGAAGACTCTAACTTTAGTTTTGTTTTTGCCTCTTGCTCTGTTATTTTAAATAGGGTTATTTAGAATCTGTTTTGGCTTGAGTCACTTTTTTTCAACTTGGGCTTTTCATCTATATGTATTTATTACACAGTACTCATATTTCTAGTTTATTTAAATTTGAAATCATTGTTGTGAAATATAATATACAGTATCATACTAATAAGTACAGTACTTGGAATAGTTCGTATCAGGTCTTGAAATATTTTCTTCTTGAAGATGATGGAGAAGCTGACTCATTATTCCAATGGCCAGGAACTGAAACATCAGATCTATTTTGAGACTTTCTCCACTAATTTTCTCATCATTCCTGATTCCATAAAATGCACTGGAGCCGAGAATGGTTCTGAAAAAACTCCTTGTCAAGATGTAATACATTTTCCATGAATAATAATCACGGTTATTGAATATTTTGGTATTGCGTTAATTCCTCTACTATAAAAGGCATAAATTGGATTTCTCGCCATGAAAAATTGCTCCTTTATCATTTTGTCACCCCGCTAAAATGCACTTGACATGATGCAATTGAGATTGTCATCTTTTTTTAAGATACACATTTGTTGTTGAATCATATTCCACTTTTCTGATGTCAATTTATTTGCGTCAGTAGTAATTCAGATTGTAGCTACTGCACATAAACTCAGCAAGAAAAGAAACGTCCTCTCACTGTTAACTGCGTTTATTTTCAGCAAACTTAACATGTGTAAATATTTTAATGAACATAAGATTCAACAGCTGAGACACAAACTGAACAACTTCCACTGACATGTGAATAACAGAAATGGAATAATGTGACCCTGAACGAAAGGGGGGGTCAAAGTGTCAAAAGTAACAGTCAGTATCTGGTGTGGCCACCAGTTGCATTAAGTACTGCAGTGTATCTCCTCATTGACTGCACCAGATTTGCCAGTTCTTGCTGTGAGATGTTATCCCACTCTTCCACCAAGGCACCTGCAAGTTCCCAAACATTTCTGGGGGGAATGGCCCTAGCCCTCACCCTCCGATCCAACAGGTCCCAGACGTGCTCAATGGGATTGAGACCCGAGCTCTTCGCTGGCCATGGCAGAACACTGACATTCCTGTCTTGCAGGAAATCACACACAGAACGAGAAAGTATGGCTGGTGGTATTGTCATGCTGGAGGGTCATGTCAGGATGAGCCTGCAGGAAGGGTACCACATGAGGGAGGAGGATGTGTTCCCTGTAACTCACAGTGTTGAGATTGCCTGCAATGACAACAAGCTCAGTCCGATGATGCTGTGACACACCACCCCAGACCATGACGGACCCTCCACCTCCAAATTGATCCCGCTCCAGAGTTCAGGCCTCGGTGTAACGCTCATTCCTTCGACTATAAACGTGAATCCGACCATCACCCCTGGTGAGACAAAACCGCGACTCGTCAGTGAAGAGCACTTTTTGCCAGTCCTGTTTGGTCCAGCAACGGTGGGTTTGTGCCCATAGGCGACGTTGTTGCCGGTGATGTCTGGTGAGGACCTGCCTTACAACAGTTATAAAATCCCTCAGTCCAGCCTCTCTCAGCCTATTGCAGACAGTCTGAGCACTGATGGAGGGATTGCACGTTCCTGGTGTATTTCGGGCAGTTGTTGTTGCCATGCTGTACCTGTCCCGCAGGTGTGATGTGCGGATATACCGATCCTGTGCAGGTGTTGTTACACGTGGTCTGCCACTGTGAGGACGATCAGCTGTCCGTCCTGTCTCCCTGTAGCGCTGACTTAGGCATCTCACAGTACGGACATTGCAATTTATTGCCCTGGCCACATCTGCAGTCCTCATGGCTCCTTGCAGCATGCCTAAGGCACGTTCACGCAGTTTTCATAACTATGACCTTAATTGCCTACCGTCTGTAAGCTGTTAGTGTCTTAACGACTGTTCCACAGGTGCATGTTCATTAATTGTTTATGGTTCATTGAACAAACATGGGAAACAGTGTTTAAACCTTTTACAATGAAGATCTGTGAAGTTATTTGGATTTTTACAAATTATCTTTGAAAGACAGTGTCCTGAAAAAGGGACGTTTCTTTTTTTGCTGTGTTCATTTATCAATTAACATCCCACTCAGCCTCGTAGACCAACACTACATCCCAAATGGTGCCCTATTCCCTATATAGTGCTCTACTTTTGACTGGGTCTCATAGGGCTCTGGTCAAAAGTAGTGCACTATGTAGGGAGTAGGGTGCCATTTGGGGCGTAGGGGCGTAGAGCATAATATCTCCCATTCTTACATTTTTATATACATATTTTTTTACCTTGTTTTTCTCCCCAATTTCGTGGTATCCAATTGTCTCATCGCTGCAACTCCTGTACGGACTCGGGAGAGGCGAAGGTCGAGAGCCGTGCGTTCCCCGAAACACAACCCAACCAAGCCGCACTGCTTCTTGACACAATGCCCACTTAACCCGGAACCAGCCGCACCAATCTGTCGGCGGCAACACCGTGCACTTGGTGACCGTGTCAGCGTGCACTGCGCCCTACCGGCCACAGGAGGTGCTAGTGCGCGATGGGACAAGGACATCCCTGCCGGCCAAACCCTCCCCTAACCCGGACGACGCTGGGCCAATTGTGCGCCACCCCATGGCTCTCCCAGTTGCGGCCGGCTGCAACAGAGCTTGGACTCGAACCCAGAATCTCTAGTGGCACAGCTAGCACAGAGATGCAGCGCCTTAGACCACTGCGCAACTCGGGAGGCCTCCATTAACTATACTTCTAATGATTTCTGTGAGACTGCAAATTCATTTCTTAATGGATTGATCTTCTTCCGTATTTCACACTCCAGAAATGTTCCCTTTTCATTTCCTCTTCTCATCCTCCTCTTTTCTCCGTTAGTGGCAGCTCGTTTAGAGTGATGACTCTCTGCTTATCTCTGCCTCAATAACAGGTGAAGTCAGTGGGGATAGTGTGAGTTCTGTTATGTTGTGGTATGTTTCAAGTTTTATTGTCACGTGCACAAGTACAGTGAAATGTCTTTCTTGTAAGCCCTTTCCCAACAATGCGGTAATCAAGTAAGCGGTAAGATGTTCACATTGTGTGTATTAGGCTATAGTAGTGTTGACTAAAGAGCCTTCCCAGACATACAGTTAGAGCCTAGTTCTCCCCACGTTAGAGGTCTTCACGGGACTCGTTCGGAAATGGACCTGGGGCTTTCCCACCCGTACACGTTTTTCATAAATACATTTTTAAAACCTAGAGAACCGTTCCGAATGGACCTGGTCGGATCCAGACCCAATTCGAGTGAGGGAAGCAGAAGAAAAGTCGTTTTTTAAGCTACTTTTTTAACCGGAGCTGATACAGAGCGAAAGGAGAGAGAGAGAGGTGCCGCTCTAGCAGATGGAGGAAGGGCCATACTGGGAGCAAGTGACACGGGGAGCAGGGAGTGAGAGACAAGAGACACCAACCAAGCACACTCGTGCTTTAGTACACTAATAGCTGTCATATAGCTAGATTATTTATCATCAGATATGATTACGTAGTACCTGTCTTGACTGCATCAAACTGGGAGAAGCTAGTTAAGATAGTCTGCTAGGCTAATTAAGGCAGCATCCTACAGTTACAAATGACAACCTCTCCATTCAGAATATTAAGTAGCAGCCTACCTGCTGGCTTTTGGTCGTTGTAGCCTATCCTTCTCCTTTAACTTATTCCGTCATTTTAATTCCATCTTCCATTGATTAGATATCTCAAAAATGATGCAACACACGAGGCTCTATGACTATAGCCTATTTCCGCTTCGATGACTTATGATTGGCCAACAACAACAACAAGTTACACGCGCTACGCTCCTCTCTCGTGAAAAGCAATAGCAGCAGCATAAGTTATAGAATTTCTCTCTCTCTACTGCAGCAGTCGAGCTTGGATCTCTATGGGCCCTTCTGGACAAGTCAGTTACCCAAGACCCGTGACAATCATATCAGACCTGTGAAATGATTTAGAATTCTGGATCTGGATCCCGGATCGGGTATAGGTCGATCCGTGAAGACCTGTACCCCACATCTGTCCAATTGAAATGTCTATCATCTATAGCTCCATGTATTTCTATGTGGCAGTGAGAGCCCTAGATACACTACTGGACCACTAGCCAAGCAACCAGCAGGCCACAGAGAGAACAGCAACAACATTTCTGTGCATCTTTAATGGCACCCTATTCCCTACTGTATATAGTGCACTACTTTTGACCTGGGCCATTTCAGATACAGCCATAGAAACAGATCTGAAATGCAGCTCTGCTCTCCTCTGTCTGCTGCTGTACCATCGCCATGGTTACGTGATTGCGGAGAAAGCGTTGGACGTTGGTAGGTGAGTCGTACTGCTGGGTTGGTTGGGTGTAGAGGAGAAGCAGCTGTGTGTTTTGGCTGACTGCGTGGGCTGGGCTGGTGCTAGTCTAGGCCAGTGCAAAGCTTATGGCCGCAGGCAGAAATATTGATCCTCTAGCTTGTGTCCTCTGTAGGCTATCATACGTTTACTATAGGAGGAAGACACGCACGCACACAGAGAGAGTGCAGATCTCTTTGTTTATTACCGCACAATGTCTATTACCATAAATCACAGATGGATTCACAATGCTCTCTCGCCTCTTTCTCTCACACTGTGTAATCACGCTCCCAGCATCACTTGTTTCTCAGCATCACTTGTTTCTCTCTACTAAGACAACTTTGCTAAATTTGACTCTCATATTAATTATCCACTGTTTCAATTACCTACCTGAGAGGAATCTATGTGATAAGCATTAACCAACACTAGGTTTAAGGGTAATTTGCTTGTGTTAGTCAGGTTGGGTTAATCTCAGTGAGATTACTGATATCTGTGGCTTGTCGCCACTCTTGGCTCTGTGAAGACTATACAAGATGATATTGACACATCTAGACATGACATACAGGCTTTCATAGACTCCAAAACCATCTCTCCACAATGTTTTCAGCTAAGGGAAGCCTGATGAAGAAAATTCAGTTGTGAATGTAACACTTTTTGGGTGAAAATTTATTGAGAAAAACAAATGTTTTTAGACAGACAATCTGGGTACTCAGACTAGGTTGTAGATATACAGTATCAGTCAAATGTTTGGACACCTACTCATTCAAGGGCTTTTCCTAATTTTTACATTGTAGAATAATAGTGAAGACATCAAAACTATGAAATAACACATATGGAATCATGTAGTAACCCAAAAAGTGTTAAACAAATCAAAATATATTTTATATTTGAGATTCTTCAAAGTAGCCATCCTTTGCCTTGATGACAGCTTTGCACACTCTTGGCATTCTCTCAACCAGCTTCACCTGGAATGCTTTTCCAACAATCTTGAAGGAGTTCTCACATATGCTGTGCACTTGTTGGCTGCTTTTCCTTCACTCTGTTTGGGATGAGTTGGACCACAATCTCAATTGGGTTGAGATTGGATGATTGTGGAGGCCAGGTCATCTGATGCAGCACTCCATCACTCTTGGTCAAATAGCCCTTACACAGCCTGGAGGTGTGTTGGGTCATTGTCCTCTTGAAAAACAAATGATAGTTCCACTAAGCACAAACCAGATGGGATGGCGTATCGCTGCAGAATGCTGTGGTGGCAATGCTGGTTAAGTGTGCCTTGAATTCTAAATAAATCACTGACTGTGTCACCGTCAAAGCACCATCACACCACCACCTCCATGCTTCACGGTGGAAACCACACATGCGGAGATCATCCGTTCATCTACTCTGCGTCTCACAAAGACACAGCAGTTGAAACAAAAAATCTCAAAGTTGGACTCATCAGACCAAAGGACAGATTTCCACAGGTCTAATGTCCATTGCTCATGTTTCTTTGCCCAAGCAACTCTCTTCTTCTTATTGGTGTCCTTTACTAGTGGTTTCTTCGCAGCAATTTAACCATGAAGGCCTGATTCACGCAGTCTCTTCTGAATAGTTGATGTTGAGATGTGTCTGTTACTTGAAGTCTGTGAGGCATTTATTTGGGCTGCAATCTGAGGTGCAGTTAACTCTAATGAATTTATCCTCTGCAGTAGAGGTAACTCTGGGTCTTTCTTTCCTGTGGCGGTCCTCATGAGAGCCAGTTTCATCAAAGCGCTTGGTGGTTTTTGCGACTGCATTTGAAGAAACTTTCAAAGTTCTTAAAATTTTCCGGATTGACTGACCTTCATGTCTTAAAGTAATCTTTGCTTATTTGAGCTGTTCTTGCCATAATATGGATTTATAGGGCTAATCTTCTGTATATCACTCCTGCCTTGTCACAACACAACTAATTGGCTGAAACGCATTAAGAAGGAAAGAAATTCCACAAATTAGCAAGGCTCACCTGTAAATTGAAATGCATTCCAGGTGACTACCTCATGAAGCTGTTTGAGAGAATGCCAAGGGTGTGCAAAGCTGTCATCGAGGCAAAGGGTTTGATTTGTTTGACATTTTTTCGTTTACTACATTGTAGATGTGTTATTTCACATATACAATATAGAAAATAGTAAAAATAAAGAAACACCCTTGAATGAGTGGGTGTGTCCAAATGTTGTGACTGGTACTCTACATGCCATCCAAGTTGTCACAGACTCCAAAATAATTACTACACAATTTCTTTCAGTTAAGGTAAGCCGGATAAAGCCTCCTGCAGGCTGCCATTAGCAACTAAATTATCCTTATGTGATGTTCTGTGTGCAATTTTAAAAGAATTGTTTCTTTTACATCGCTATGCATATGGTCTATTAGAAGCAATTATTGGTTCCATGATTGTTTTCCCCAACAACAAAAAATGTCACACGAAGATTGCAGACTAGAAGCTGTGGTATCTCACCGGCCAATAAGAAGCCGCTTGGCTCGGGCTTGGCAGATGTAGAGGAGGGGAGGATCTGTGTTAGGCTGATAGTGAAACAGACTCATGGAAACACACATCCACACGCACACGTCCACACGCACACACACTAAAACCCACTCTTCCACACTCTATTTGCATGGGGAAAATCACCATGTACAGTGCCTTGCAACGGTATTCACCCCCCTTGGTGTTTTTCCCTGTATTGTGGCATTACAACTTGTAATTTAAATTGATTTTTATTTGGATTTCATGTAATGGACATACACAAAATAGTTCAAATTGGTGAAATTAAAAAACGTTTTCCAAAAAAGAAATACAAATTAAAACGGAAAAGTGTGCGTGCATATGTATTCACCCCCTTTGCTATTAAGCCCCTAAATAAGATCTGGTGCAACCAATTACCTTCAGAAGTCACATAATTAGTTAAATAAAATCCACCTGTGTGCAATCTAAATGTCACATGATCTCAGTATATATGCACATGTTCTGAAAGGCCCCAGAGTCTGCAACACCACTAAGCAGGGGGCACAACCAAACCTGGTCAAGAACTACAGGAAAAGTATGATCTCTGTAATTGCAAACAAAGGTTTCTGTACCAAATATTAAGTTCTGCTTTTCTGATGTATTAAATACTTATGTCATGCAATAAAATGCTAATTAATTACTTAAAAATCATACAATGTGATTTTCTGGATTTCTTTTCTGGATTTTTTTTTTTTTGATTCCGTCTCTCACAGTTGAAGTGTACCTATGATAAAAATTACAGACCTCTACATGCTTTGTAAGTAGGAAAACCTGCAAAATCGGCAGTGTATCAAATACTTGTTCTCCCCACTGTATATATAAAAATAAAATGCAAACGCTTGATTGCATTGCAAATCATGAATGACTCATATGCTGTGTGACGACATGAACAAATTAATGATTGATTTATACAATAGCCTATATACGTATTGAAATATAGGCTTAAGACTAAACAGTATGCGATCTTAGGCCTACAGCTCAATGGTGGTTATACAAGGCCGCTATACTCAGCCTGCTAATGATAATGGCATTATCATATTTTCAATGACGGCCTAGAAACAGTGGGTTAACTGCCTTGTTAATGATGATCATAATAATAACTATAAAAAGGAGATCAAGAAAAAGGTTTGTTATTATTATAACCATTTTTTCCTGACAATTTGGAACAGTGTAAACAACACTAAAGAAATTATAAGTAATACCAGAGAGGCTGTTCTAACGGGAAAAAAAGTGTAAAGCATAGCAAAGATTAAAAACAGCCGTATTTGTGAAATTGCTTATCCGACATGTGGTCTCGATCGACCAACAGCCTATCGCTCAAACAATCGCCTGGTTGCGTGAGGCTTGGTGCTATTAAACAAACACTCGGATCCTGCTTGTGTTGCCTGTTGATCTTATTTCTGTAGATATATATATATATATGGATGATTTATAAAGCCAGGCACATTTAACAGCAACAGCTATCCAACACGGGAGAAAGCGCATTTGTATAGTATAATTTTTATTTGTGTTGCACCATTGTTCTTACATAATATAACCATATACAGTTTCAGTAGCACATGTCTTAGACTGATGGACCGTGCCATCCAACAGCCTCCACAGTGGATCAGTACACTCAAATCAGACCGGTGTCTTGTAGGCTACACCATGACCATTTTCTTTATTTTTTTCTACTGCTTGCAATCTCGATTGACCAACAGCCTATCGACCGAACAATCGACCAGTTGACTTAATTGGGGTTCAGCCCTAGTGCGTGTGTGTGTATGTTTGCTTGTTCCTGTGTACTAGTGTGTGTCCATCCATACACCTGTATCCCGCTATTAATGGTCAAACACCTTTATCTCACCCTCCCGTGGACTGGGCTTCACCTCGTATGGCTGTATCCCTGCTCTCTGGTCCTCTGTGCTCTATTGTCCCTCTTTCTCTCTGGTTCCTGTGTCCAGTCAGTGTGATGTTCAGTGCCTGTGTCCTCTCTCTCTCTCTGTGTGTGTGTGTGTGTTTTGTGATGTTCAGTGGCCACGTCACCTTGCCTCTGTAGTGGCTGAATGATCACAGGCTACAGCCCCTCTCTTTCTCCTGACGATACGCTTCGACAGATGGCATGGTCCTATCGCTAGAGAGAGAGGGAGAGTGTGTGTTTGTGTGGAGCTTGGAACAGTACACCTTGGGACTTTTCACTCTGCCTATCACTCTGCCTATTTAACATAATCTGACTGCTCACCTATAACTGTTCTTCTGTTCATAATGCCCGTAACACACTCTCACTGACACGTTCTTCCTCTCAGCAAAAGGCTCTTATTATTACATATGAACTACACCCTGGGTTTTTTGTGTCATGTCGACTCATAGAAATAGAACTCATTCTAGCTTTGTGGCGTCTACTACTGATGACGTCAGAAACTGAGTGGTGGCCCAGTGACCTGTCTTAGTAAAGAGTGTGTAGGGGAGAGAGGTAGAGTGAGTGTGTGGCTGGATAAAGCAGAGAACACTCTGGCTGTGAGAGAGAACACTGTGTAGGTGACTCAGATCTCCCAATATAACAAAGGAAATCATTTGCTGTGCTTCCCTCGCAATGGAAATTCACTTCTATAGCAGTGTCCTATCAGAGCAGGCTTCAGTTCCTCCAGTGACCACAGGGGGAGCTGTTGATTTGTGGAACAAGTAGTACAGACGAATAGAAACACAGCGCCTTCTTTCTTGTACCCTTGTTCATGCATACTCTGAGTTAGCCCCAATTCCACATCAACCCCCTTACCCTCAAGACACTTGTACATACAAGTGTCTCCCCTACTCTCACTTCACTTGAACAGAACAATGTTAAACTGGCAGTTAAGACGGCCTGGGGAGGGTCTGATTTGTATTAAGGCAGTGGTCACCACGTCGAGATCTACCGCTCAGATAAAAAAAAAAAACATGACTTAATAAAAATAGCTCTGTAGGAATGAGGTTTGTGCAGTAGGTCTTAATACATTATCACAGCATATTGGCTATGATTGGCCTGCCAATATTGTTCTTCTCAGACCATATTATATTTAAAAACTCGTGCTTTCATAACGAAATAGATCAGTTGTTGTATCACTTGCTAGGCACAGCTGAGCATAAATTGAAATAATTAGCTTTTTTATTTTGCTGGACTTGATATCTGTATCTGATGGTCAGTCTCAGCGGAGGAAAGGAGAGAGCAGTAGAGTGTCAGAGTGAGAGCAACAGTGGTGAGACTGACCAGAGAGAGGGTGCACAGTCTTCCACCTGATGGCGAAACTCGAGTTGCACCACTTTATTTCTGCCTCATGCACAAATTCGTGGTGTTCGCATGACCAGAAAAACTTAAATAATCTTCGATATTTTAAATAAACGCGACAAGCTGCTAATAATAAAAACGCAACATATTGATACACTTGGCTACTTCATTCTTTGCAGCTTCAGTGCTGCTTGTAGCACGAGTGGAAGTAGGGAGAAGCGTGTTTTGTAAAAGTGTTGTAAAATAAACAGTGTTGACAGTGCTGAATAACAACTTAAACATGAACTCACTCATAGAAACAGCAGCTCTTTGCTGTATTCTTTGATAGTTTCGTGGAAGCTGTAGGCACGTTGATATGAGCTATCCGATTGGCCAGCACAGTAGGCACACTTGATTTAGCTCTCCTGGTCTGCCGGGTAGGCAGTGTTTGGCCCTTCAGACAAATTAAATGTTTCAAAATGGGAAGACTTTGCCTACCTGGGGTGCAGGGCTTCTGAATCAAGTGGACCTACCGCCAACAGCGCAAGACGAATACAAATAAATAGAGAGGAGCGCAAGGCTATATCGTTGGCTTTTCTACAGAAATGTTTGGTGATCGACCAGTCGATCGCAATCGACCGGTTGGTGACCACTGTATTAAGGGCTCCTGAAAAGGATCTCCTGTCTTTGAACAATCTATCTATCCATCCAGCCATTCCTTTTCCCTGTCCATTAGACTCTGTCTTCAGCAGTTTGTCTCTTCTCTCTTCTCCCTATTTACCCGAGGGCGGCTGCTGCTGCTCACCTCCCCTGGTGTTACCTGTCAGAGTAGCCACTGAGGACACACACACCTGATAGGCGGCAGGCCAGTGATGTGTATAAAGAGAGAGTGGTTCGTCAGGTGTGTGTGAGTAGTAGAGTGTGATTAATCAGTATCATCTCTCTCTAGTGTTCCACTCTGTTGCAGTTGTCAAGAATGTGTCAAACCCTACACACAGCCCTCCCTACCACACCATATCTGTCATACACTCCTCATGTTCCCCACGCCTCACCTAATCAATCGGATTATGTGTTCATGATCCCATATGGCACCCATCAACGTGACAACAGATTGTATTACTCCTGGTCTAAATTAACCCAGGTCCACACATGATGGACATATAGAGGTAATTAGAAGGACATATGGTTAACAAGGCAACAAATGATTGTCTTTTTTCATTCGCTGTATGTAATGGGTCGAGCTTATAGGTCCTTATGGGAAACATGTTGCTCATGAGAAGATGCAAATACAGTTGAAGTCGGAAGTTTACATACACTTAGGTTGGAGTCATTAAAACTCGTTTTTCACCCACTCCACACGTTTCTTGTTAACAATCTATGGTTTTGGCAAGTCGGTTAGGACATCTACTTTGTGCATGACACAAGTAATTTTTCCAACAATTGTTTACAGACAGATTATTTCACTTATAATTCACTGTATCACAATTCCAGTGGGTCAGAAGTTTACATACACTAAGTTGACTTTGCCTTTAAACAGCTTGGAAAATTCCAGAAAATGATGTCATGGCTTTAGAAGCTTCTGATAGGCTAATTGACATAATTTGAGTCAATTGGAGGGGTACCTGTGGATGTATTTCAAGGCCGACCTTCAAACTCAGTGCCTCTTTGCTTGACATCATGGGAACATCAAAAGAAATCAGCCAAGAACTCAGAAAAAAATTGTAGACCTCCACAAGTCTGGTTCATCCTGGTTCATCCAGGGTACCTTCAGGCGTGTGGAAATTGGATGAACCAGGATGAACCAGACTTGTGGAGGTCTACAATTTTTTTCTGAGGTCTTGGCTGATTTCTTTTGATTTTCCCATGATGTCAAGCAAAGAGGCACTGAGTTTGAAGGTAGGCCTTGAAATACATCCACAGGTACACTGTGAGTTCATGTTTAAGTTGTTATTCAGCACTGTCAACACTGTTTTTTTTACAACACTTTTACAAAACATAAAATACGCTTCTCCCTACTCCCTACTTCATCTGTACAAACAATAGTACGTAAGTATAAATACCATGGGACCACGCAGCTGTCATACCGCTCAGAAAAGAGACACGTTCTGTCTCCTAGAGATGAACGTACTTTGGTACGAAAAGTGAAAATCCCAGATCAACAGCAAAGGACATTGTGAAGATGCTGGAGGAAATGGGTACAAAAGTATCTATATCCACAGTAAAACGAGTCCTATATTGAAATAACCTGAAAGGCCGCTCAGCAAAGAAGAAGCCACTGCTCCAAAACCGCCTTAAAAAAGCCAGACTACGGTTTGCAACTGCACATGGGGACCAAGATCGCACGTTTTGGAGAAATGTCCTCTGGTCTGATGAAACAAAAATAGAACTGTTTGGCCATAATGACCATCGTTATGTTTGGAGGAGAAAGGGGGACGCTTGCAAGCTGAAGACCACCATCCCAACCATGAAGCACAGGGGTGGCAGCATCATGGTGTGGGGGTGCATTGCTGCAGGAGGGACTGGTGCACTTCACAAAATAGATGGAACCATGAGGATGGAAAATTATGTGGATATATTGAAGCAACATCTCAAGACATCAGTCAGGAAGTTAAAGCTTGGTCGCAAATGGGTCTTCCAAATGGACAATGACCCCAAGCATACTTCCAAAGTTGTGGCAAAATGGCTTAAGGACAACAAAGTCAAGGTATTGGAGTGGCCATCACAAAGCCTTGACCTCAATCCTATAGAAAATGTGTTGGCAGAACTGAAAAAGCGTGGGCGAGCAAGGAGGCCTACAAACCTGACTCATTTACACCAGCTCTGTCAGGAGGAATGGGCCAAAATTCACCCAACTTATTGTGGGAAGCTTGTGGAAGGCTACCCAAAACATTTGACCCAAGTTATACAATTTAAAGGCAATGCTCCTAAATACTAATTGGGTGTAAGTAAACTTCTGACCCACTGGGAATGTGGAGCTGAAATAAATAATTCTCTCAACTATTATTCTGACATTTCACATTCTTAAAATAAAGTGGTGATCCTAACTGACCTAAGACAGGGAATTTCTGCTAGGATTAAATGTCAGGAATTGTGAAAAACTGAGTTTAAATGTATTTGGCTAAGGTGTATGTAAACTTCCGACTTCAACTGCATATGTACAAAATGTCACAAATGGGACAGGAGATATGCTTGTTCAAAGTTTGGAATTTGGTGTCTGCGATGTCGTATGTGACTAAAGAACATAAGTATTAGGGTTTAATTTTTTCCAGGTATTTTACGAATGTTACATCCCGAGATCTTCTGGGTAACCCGGTATTTCCCGCCAAAACCGGAAGGGTCATTAAACGCATTATAAATCATATAAATACATTAATGACATTTAATGAGCCCATTTCAAAAAAGCCCAAATGATCTTGCTGTTATCCTATTACGCACGACAGAAAAACAGAAAATCCCATAGATGTAGCCAGCAATATGCTCTCTTGAGTACATAAATGAAACCACCCGGAATTGCGCACATCGTTCAAATAATGTTAAAGCAGAAGAGAACATGCGACTCTGGTTCAGCACGTGGCCTACAAAGTTACAAGTACAGGCTAGCGAATTGGATTTTAATTTGGAAATAATATAGGACTAGAATTAGAGGCAGATGGCTTTCACTTCACTTCTCTTCACAAACATTGAATGTTTATTGGCCTGAATAAATAACTGCTATAGCCTACCGTCATCGCAGGTTCGCTCTTCTTTTGGCTGCTGTGTTTTAACATTCATCAAAAATGAGCTTGTGTCCCTTTTCGAATTGTCTATTGGTATAAGAAATGCAAAAGAGCTAAGTAGTGTTTTTCTAATGAGAGGCCAGCGGAGCACAGGTGCTTGCGTATTGCGCATGAGACAGAGGCTATAAGTTTATTATGCATAACCCATCATTATTTAGCTAAATAAAAGGCTAATAATGCATTGAATGTATTACCCGAAAGAAGTAGGCTAGGACATCTATATATAGGATTATATATCAATCTAGAACAGGATTATCTATTTTGGATGCAATTTAAATGGAGTTAATGGAGAGAGAGAGAAAGACTGTGAGAGGGTTCTCACACGTGCATTGATTTAAAGCAACGATATTCAAGTGATAGGCTGATTTAAAAAATCTGCAGCTGCAATTAAAAAATATATCTTTGCAATTAAAAAATAATGTGATGCCAGATGGAGATGGGTAAATTAGACACGACTTCAATCTTTATATTACCTATGACAAGAAAAGAAAGTTAACATGATGAGATGATAGACCTACATGCAGTGTGAACTGCGTTGCATACGGCGATGGGCTGTCTGTCCCCACCCTGAGTGTTGATTCATCATGCAGAGGCCGTAGCATAGCCAGATTTAGACATCGCATATAATTTAGCAGGTCCATTTCATGCTATGCTGTTCATATAGATAATTGATTATAATTTACTGGTTTTTCAGTTATTTATCCAGGTCAAAGGGAGTGGTTTTGGGCGGTAAATCTCGGTAACCGGGTTCCCGCCATTCAACCCTAGTAGTTTGGGGTCACTTAGAAATGTCCTTGTTTTTAAAAGAAAAGCAAAAATAATTGTCCATTAAAATAACATAAAATTGATCGGAAATACAGTGTAGACATTGTTAATGTTGTAAATGACTATTGTAGCTGGGAACGGTTGATTTTTTAATGGAATATCTACATAAGCATACAGAAGCCCATTATCAGCAAACATCACTCCTGTGTTCCAATGGCACGTTGTGTTAGCTAATCCAAGTTTATCATTTTAAAAGGCTAATTGATCATAAGAAAACCCTTTTGCATTTATGGTAGCACAGCTGAAAACTGTTGTGCTGATTTAAAGAAGCATTCTTTAAATCAGAAACTAACTGTCCATCTATAGAGTGGTTGAGTATCTGGAGCATCAGCATTTGTTGGTTTGATTACAGGCTTGATTAGTAGGCGACGGAGCGTTGGACTAGTAACCGAAAGGTTGCTAGATCGAATAATCGAGCTGACAAGGTAAACATCTGTCGTTCTGTCCCTGAGCAAGGCAGTTTAACCCACTGTTCCTAGGCCGTCATTGAAAATAAGAATTTGTTCTTAACTGACTTGCCTAGTTAAATAAAGGTACAACATTTTTTAAATGGCCAGAAACAAAGAACTTTCTTCTGAAACTCGTCTATTCTTGTTCTGAGAAATGAAGGCTATTCCATGCGAGAAATTGCCAAGAAACTGAAGATCTTGTACAATGCTGTGTACTACTCCCTTCACAGAACAGAACAAACTGTCTCTAACCAGAATAGAAAGAGGAGTGGGAGGCCCCGGTGCACAACTGAGCAAGAGAACAAGTACATTAGTGTCTAGTTTTAGAAACAGACGCCTCACAAGTTTTCAACTGGCAGCTTCATTAAATAGTACCCGCAAAACACCAGTCTCAACGTCAACAGTGAAGAGGTGACTCCGGGATGCTGGCCTTCAAGGCAGAGTTCCTCTGTCCAGTGTCTGTGTTCTTTTGCCCATCTTAATCTTTTCTTTTTTCATTTTTTTGGCCAGTCTGAGATATGGCTTTTTCTTTGCAACTCTGCCTAGAAGCCAGCATCCCGGAGTCACCTCTTCACTGTGGACGTTGAGACTGGTGTTTTGCGGGTACTATTTAATGAAGCTGCCAGTTGAGGACTTATGTAATGGGTCTGCGACCAAACGACCACCCCTCATCACTGTCAAACGCTCCCTAAAACACTTCTGCGAGCAGGCCTTTCTAATCGACCTGGCCGGGGTATCCTGGAATGACATTGACCTCATCCCGTCAGTAAATGATGCCTGGCTATTCTTTAAAAGTGCCTTCCTCACCATCTTAAATATGCATGCCCCATTCAAAAAATGTAGAACTAGGAATAGATATAGTCCTTGGTTCACTCCAGACCTGTCTGCCCTTGACCAGCACAAAAACATCCTGTGGCATTCTGCATTAGCATCGAATAGCCCCCGTGATATGCAACTTTTCAGGGAAGTTAGGAACCAATATACACAGGCAGTTAGGAAAGCTAAGGCTAGCTTTTTCAAACAGAAATTTGCATCCTGTAGTACTAGCTCAAAAAAGTTCTGGGACACTGTAAAGTCCTTGGAGAATAAGAGCACCTCTTCCCAGCTGCCCACTGCACTGAGGCTAGGAAACACTGTCACCACCGATAAATCCACTATAATTTAGAATTTCAATAAGCATTTCTCTACGGCTGGCCATGCTTTCCATCTGGCTACCCCTACCCCGGTCAACTGCCCGGCACCCTCCACAGCAACCCGCCAAAGCCCCCACCATTTCTCCTTCACCCAAATCCAGATAGCTGATTTTCTGAAAGAGCTGCAAAATCTGGACCCCTACAAATCAGCTGGGCTAGACAATCTGGACCCTCTCTTTCTAAAATTATCTGTCGAAATTATTGCAACCCCTATTACTAGCCTGTTCAACCTCTCTTTCGTATCGTCTGAGATTCCCAAAGATTGGAAAGCTTCCGCGGTCATCCCCCTCTTCAAAGGGGGTGACACTCTAGACCCAAACTGCTACAGACCTATTTCTATCCTACCCTGTCTTTCTAAGGTCTTCGAAAGCCAAGTTAACATACAGATTACCGACCATTTCGAATCCCACCGTACCTTCTCCGCTATGCAATCTGGTTTCAGAGCTGGTCATGGGTGCACCTCAGCCACGCTCAAGGTCCTAAACGACATCATAACCGCCATCGATAAGAGACATTACTGTGCAGCCGTATTCATCGACCTGGCCTAGGCTTTCGACTCTGTCAATCACCACATTCTTATTGGCAGACTCGACAGCCTTGGTTTCTCAAATGATTGCCTCGCCTGGTTTACCAACTACTTCTCTGATAGAGTTCAATGTGTCAATTTGGAGGGCCTGTTGTCCGGACCTCTGGCAGTCTCTATGGGGGTGCCACAGGGTTCAATCCTCGGGCCGACTCTCTTCTCTGTATACATCAATGATGTTTCTCTTGCTGCTGGTGATTCTCTGATACACCTCTACGCATGCGACACCATTCTGTATACTTCTGGCCCCTCTTTGGACACTGTGTTAACTAACCTCCAGACGAGCTTCAATGCCATACAACTCTCCTTCCGTGGCCTCCAACTGCTCTTAAACGCAAGTAAAACTAAATGCATGCTATTCAATCGATCACTGCCTGCACCTGCTCGCCCGTCCAGCATCTCTACTCTGGACGGTTCTGACTTAGAATACGCGGACAACTACAAATACCTAGGTGTCTGGTTAGACTGTAAACTCTCCTTCCAGACTCACATTAAGCATCTCCAATCCAAAATTAAATCTAGAATTGGCTTCCTATTTCGCAATAAAGCATCCTTCACTCATGCTGCCAAACATACCCTCGTAAAACTGACCATCCTACCGATCCTCGACTTCGGTGATGTCATCTATAAAATAGCCTCCAACACTCTACTCAACAAAATGGATGCAGTCTATCACAGTGCCATCCGTTTTGTCACCAAAGCCCCATACAATACCCACCATTGCGACCTGTACGCTCTCATTGGTTGGCCCGCGCTTCATACTCGTCGCCAAACCAAGTCTCTGCTAGGTAAAGCCTCGCCTTATCTCAGCTCACTGGTCACCATAGCAGCACCCACTCGTAGCACGCGCTCCAGCAGGTATATCTCACTGGTCACCCCCGAAACCAATTCTTCCTTTGGCCGCCTTTCCTTACAGTTCTCTGCTGCCAATGACTGGAACGAACTTCAAAAATCACTGAAGCTGGAGACTCATATCTCCCTCACTAGCTTTAAGCACCAGCTGTCAGAGCAGCTCACAGATCATTGCACCTGTACATAGCCCATCTGTAAATAGCCCATCCAACTACCTCATCCCCATAGTATTTATTTATTTATCTTGTTCCTTTCCACCCCACTATCTCTACTTGCACATTCATCTTCTGCACATCAATCACTCCAGTGTTTAATTGGTATATTGTAATTACTTCGTCACCATGGCCTTTTTATAGACTTTTTCTAATGTATTATTGACTGTATGTTTGTTTATTCCATGTGTAACTCTGTGTTGTTGTTTGTGTTGAACTGCTTTGCTTTATTCTTGGCCAGGTTGCAGTTGTAAATGAGAACTTGTTCTCAACTAGCATACATGGTTAAATAAAGGTTAAATAAAAAAATTATGTAAATAATGTGTGTGTGAATGGGGGTGGAGAGGAAATTGACGCGTTATCAGGTGTTGTTAGAGAGACCCTCCATGAAACGCTGAGAACAACCATCTGTACCACTAAACTTCATCAAGGAGAGAGAGACTCCTCAGGCTCTCTTCAAGAACAGCTTTCTCTTATTTTTTCCCTGTTTAATAGAAGGCCCCTGCTGTGATGCTGGTAGACCCAATTCACTCTCTTTTTCACTCTCTCTCTCTCTCTCTCTCGGTACAGAGGAGGAGGTGGAGAACTTTGACGTGTCCAGCTTGCAGGAGGAGACTTTGCGGAACATCGAGGCTGACAGTTTCTGGTGCATGAGCAAGCTGTTGGACGGGATTCAGGTACATGGATTCTCCTTTCCTTTCCGCTGTTTACATTCACTGTGTGCCTGTGTGTGTGCGCTTGTGTGTGTGTGTACCACCACCCCAGGAGAGAACAGTTAGGCGTGTGTATATTTATGTGTATGTGGAGTAGTAGTTCCAGGGGTGCAGGTATGATGCATTGTGTGTGTTGATTTGGTCACACACATGAATGCATACAGGTTTAGTCACAATAGAGTCCCCTGTGTGTAGGTTCGTTGCTCCCTCCCACTTTCCCCCTCTGTTCCATCTCTTCAGAATTAGTGTGTGAATGGTACATATTCTCTCTCTGCACTGTACCGTAGCCAGATGCAGCCTTTTACCCATCAGCCTGGTGGCGGGCAGCGTTGAGCATATCACCCAGGGAACTGGTTTGCCTCCTCACTTTCTCGCTCTCTTTGTCGCTTATTGATTTACAGCCATAACATTAGAGCCGTATGTGTGTGTGAGTGCGCCCGTATGTGTGAGCATGCGAGTGTGTGTTTGGCCTTGATGTAAATGGCCCCATACACAGAGGTAGCTAGGCAGTGGAAGAAGGCAGGTAGGTGGCAAGGCTATATTATCCATACAGCCATTCATCAGTGTGTTCAGAGCGGAGTGCTGCAGCTAGCCACGCGCCCGACACTGTTCCCGGGTGGTGCCCGCTTCCACCGTTTTGTCTCGCTGTGGTTTTTCCTAAACACTCGCTAGGGATGAAATGTTGTGTAATTACACCAGGGTGCGGAAGAGGATTTGATTTACTTCAACTAGTACTCTCTCGTTTTCTCTGTCACTCTCTCTCTGTCACTCTCTCTCTGTCACTCTCTCTCTGTCACTCTCTCTCTGTCACTCTCTCTCTGTCACTCTCTCTCTCTCTCTCTCTCTCTCTCTCTCTCTCTCTCTCTCTCTCTCTCTCTCTCTCTCTCTCTCTCTCTCTCTCTCTCTCTCTCTCTCTCTCTCTCTCTCTCTCTCTCTCTCTCTCTCTCTCTCTCTCTCTCTCTCTCTCTCTCTCTCTCTCTCTCATTGCTTTATTGGCATGACATACAATTTGTAGATATTGCCAAAGCAGTATAGTTGTACAGCATTTCAGTAAATCGATTACAATGCAATGAGGATAATTAAATGTATTTGCTTAACCTTTATTTTATCAAGGAGTCATACTGAGACCAAGGTCTCTTTTACAGATGAGCCCTGAATTACATACATTACAGAAAATACACACATCAATATAAATAGAAAATGCAAGCAGGAAGAAAAACACGGTCATAAAAAACAAACGCATTCATCAGTGATACGGTCCTCAATCAGCTTTCTGAATTGCCCTCGAGGCCCCAAAACATAAAATTTAAGAACATTTTGAAGATTTTAAAACAAATAAGGTGCAAGAACTTAAAGCTGAATTTACCGAACTCAGTAGAGACCAGAGGAATTTCCAAAGTTATCCCTGAAACCGAGTGTGGTAACTAGTTTGTCTAAAGTTTAGTAAAGATGTTAGGTGCAGTGGGACTTTATCAACCTACGTAACATCAAAGAGGGCCAGCAAACTTTCTGGTAGAGAATGCCTTGATGAGCACTAAAATTGTCACCCATAATATAGCTCAGTGCGCTATGATAAACTGCAACTAACTGCTTTAATGAAGTGGCAGCTGTGTTCATATACAGTTGAAGTCGGATGTTTACATATTAGGTTGGAGTCATTAAACTTGTTTTTCAACCACTCCACAAATTTCTTGTTAACAAACTATAGTTTTGGCAAGTCTGTTAGGACATCTACTTTGTGCATGACACAAGTTATTTTTCCAACAATTGTTTACAGACAGATTATTTCACTTATAATTCACTGTATCATAATTTCAGTGGGTCAGAAGTTTACATGCACTAAGTTGACTGTGCCTTTAAACAGCTTGGAAAATTCCAGAAAATGATGTCATGGCTTTAGAAGCTTCTGAAAGGCTAATTGACATAAATTGAGGCAATTGGAGGTGTACCTGTGGATCTATTTCAAGGCCTACCTTCAAACTCAGTGCCTCTTTGCTTGACATCATGGGAAAATCAAAAGAAATCAGCCAAGACCTCAGAAAAGAATTATAAACACCATGGGACCACACAGCCGTCATACCGCTCAGGATGGAGACTCGTTCTGTCTCCTAGAGATGAACGTACTTTGGTGCGAAAGGTGCAAATCAATCCCAGAACAACAGCAAAGGACCTTGTGAAGATGCTGGAGGAAACGGGTGCAAAGTATCTATATCCACAGTAAAACGAGTCTTATATCGACATAACCTGAAAGGCCGCTCAGCAAGGAAGAAGCCACTGCTCCAAAACCGCCATAAAAAAGCCAGACTACGGTTTGCAACTGCACATGGGGACAAAGATCGTACTTTTTTGAGAAATGTCCTCTGGTCTGATGAAACAAAAATAGAACTGTTTGGCCATAATGACCATCGTTATGTTTGGAGGAAAAAGGAGGAGGCTTGCAAGCCAAAGAACACCATCCCAACCATGAAGCACGGGGGTGGCAGCATCATGTTGTGGGGGTGCTTTGCTGCAGGAGGGGCTGGTGCACTTCACAAAATAGATGGCACCATGAGGATGGAAAATGATGTGGATATATTGAAGCAACATCTCAAGACATCAGTCAGGAAGTTAAAGCTTGGTCGCAAATGGGTCTCCCAAATGGACAATGACCCCAAGCATATTTCCAAAGTTGAGGCAAAATGGCTTAAGGACAACATAGTCAAGGTAATGGATTGGCCATCACAAAGCCCTGACCTCAATCCCATAGAAAATGCGTGGCCAGAACTGAAAAAGTTTGTGCGAGCAAGGAGGCCTACAAACCTGACTCAGTTACACCAGCTCTATCAGGAGGAATGGGCCAAAATTCACCCAACTTATTGTGGGAAGCTTGTGGAAGGCTACCCGAATCGTTTGACCCAATTTAAACAATTTAAAGGCAATTCTACAAAAGCTAATTGAGTGTATGTAAACTTCTGACCCACTGGGGTTGTGATGAAAAGGATAAAAGCTGAAATAAATCATTCTCTCAACTATCATTCTGACATTTCACATTCTTAAAATAAAGTGGTGATCCTAAATGACTTAAATCAGGGACTTTTTCTCGGATTAAATGTCAGGAATTGTGAAAAACTGAGTTTAAATGTATTTGGCTAAAGTGTATGTAAACATCCGACTTTAACTGTAGATGTTGCCACTGTAGTCTAGGACTGATAGAAACATCGACTGAATAATATGTTTTCTACTATTTAGCGGTTGGCAGGTCCTATTTCTATAGAAGATGCCCATATTTATTTTATTTATTTTTTCAATTTTTGCGAGTTTTGTTTTAGGGGGTATTCAGCTTCTTAACTAACTCATCAATATGCTTTTTTATTTATTTAATGTGAAATACAGTTCATTTGAGTAGTAATAATAATAGTACATATAATCATGTATACAGGTACAACACTACTGCTGTTGTATTGTGTAATCTTCAATAGATACCTTTTAAGATTATATAAGAATAAATAAATAAACAACAAAATGTACATGCATGATGGTTACACTATTTATTACTTCTAAGTTATATACAATGTAAATACTACAGGGAATTAATGGTCATGGTCATCGCTCGTTCTCTCGCTCGCTCTGTCTCGCTTGCTCTTCACTCTCTCGCGCTTTCTCTCTCCTCTCACCTCGCTTACTTCTATCATCTCTCTCCTCTCGTCGTCTTTCCTGTCCTCTTTGTATCTGTCATTCAGATGGCGGTCTCTCCTCTCCTTCACTCCAGTCTCACTCTACTCCAGAGAGGGCCATTTGTATGCTGGTGACTCACCTCTCTTCAGAGGCAGCAGTACATTAGGATGCACTCCCAGCCAGCTAACCTTTTGTGCTGTTTTGGCCCTAATTACCGCAGTAACTTGTGTGTACAAAGCTCATTCTCACAGGCACTTATGATTTTCTTCTCAACTTCACAGTATACTCAGTTATAACCCAGGAATATTCGTACTTTGCTTTTACACAGTGTTTAGAGGTGTTTGTGTGTGTCTGTGTAGGGCTGTGTCTATGTGTGGCTGTGTCTGTGTGGAGCTGTGTCTGTGTGTGTGAGAGAGACAGGGACTGCCTCTGATTATTGCAGTAGAAAGGAATGCTTACTTTGAAGATTATCTGACACCATAGCATTCTTAAATCTCCACGGAATGACATAAGATCGTGATGAACATATCATAATAGGTATTAAGCAGTAAACAACATTTTGTATCACAGCAAATTGCTTTTTTGACCTTGATCTTTGGACATTCAAGGACATTACGAAGGATGGCTAACAACACTAAGGATATGTCCCATATGGCACCCTAGACCCTACATAGTGCACTACTTGTGACCAAGAAGTGCACTATATAGGGAATAGGGTGCCATTTGCGATGCCGCCTCAATGAGGCTAACAACACTAGATGGCCTTGCTCCTAGTATAGAAAGCAGACCGTTATTATTGAAATCTTGGTTTCCTAAAAACTCTAAAGTAAAATTCACAATAACATACAGATTTCTACAGCTTTCTGCCCTGAAGGCAGTACACCACAAACACACTGCTTCATATAGCAATGTACAATACTCAATGTGTATCACTTGTCATATTCTCTTTCATTTTGAACCAGCATGCATCAGAATCAAGCATGAGACTAGCTAACTAACCCCATCTTCTGTTTAGCTGTTCCTCTATTGGTCTCCCGCACCACGCGATGCAGTTTACATGTCACAATGACCTGTGTGGAAGCTAACATGCATTTCCTTAATCCTTGCTGTCTATGTTGAGCATTAGGTTTAGAGACAGATGGAGAGAGACTTTACAGGCTTTGATTCTGCTCCCTAGAGGCTCTTCGTATGGCACTCAATCAACGACACAACAAGACCACTCCTCTCTCTTTCTCACACACACACACACACACACACACACACACACACACACACACACACACACACACACACACATACACATACATATACACATACACATACACACACACACACACACACTTGGTGAACTCACAGCTGTGGGTACACACACACATCACCAGCTGTTGTGTTTTGATGACTGATATGTGAGCGGTGCAGCCTAAACCCCTGTGATTCGCCGAAGCGGGACACGCCAACCTCGGACCCTGGGAGACCCCATCTCTGATTAGCACGGCTAGGTGATTTGTAAACAGATGTATGGTGTCATAGAGAGGAGAGCAGCTCTCTCAGGGAGGGAAGGGGCCACACAGCTTGCTTGTGAAGCTGGTTATCAGAGTTGGAGTCTTTTAGTTGGTGTTTATTTGACCAAAAGACCAATAAAGGTGCTCTAGTCAAGTGCACTCACCTACAAACAATTGTATTCAGTAGCAAGACAAAAGAACCGACATACATCCTTTGAAAACACCCTATAAAACACCCGCACACAAAGAGGGTAATGGCTTTCTAGACCCCCCACTCCTCTGCTATTTAACCCTTGCACTCCCCGTCTCCTCTGTGGCTATGGTAGTAGTGGGTATCAGAGAGAATAGGTTAACGGCTGGGACAGGATGGATAACAAACTAGCTAATTAAGGTGCTAGAGGTGTTCGGGCCTGTAAAGATTGTTTAGAAACCATTAGGGGCAAAATGACGTGCCCCTACCCCTCTCTGCCACACACACATAATTAGATATAGACAAGGTCACAGGAACCACACACATGCACACACACACACCCTCTCTCCGGTGCTCCTGTAGGAACTGCTGCTGTCGACAGAATGTAGTAGCATTTACGCTGGGACAAAGGAGCCAAAGCACGCTTTTATTAAATCTCCTAAATAAATAGGTCCCTTATGGGGCCTTGTCGCTAAAACACATTCAGTGATATTAATGAGCCACTTGTTTATATAGCCTATTTTTACCGTGCTCTATAGCTAACTTAACAGAGAAGGAAATTGGAAGCATTTACCTCAGAGCCCCTAGAGATTAGTGGTATAAAACACTGTGAAAGCCACTGTGAGAGTAGTATCAGATCTGGAATAGAAAAGGCTTTTCTTTCTGTATTATATTAATAAATTCCTCTCAGCTTGAACTTTAAATGGAGCTTAAATGATTTTCCAGCAACTAGGTTACTTGTCGTTACAATGGCCTTCTTTTTAATTTAGCTTTTCTGTTGTGTTATAAAACTAGTATTGGCATCTAGTTTTACATGGTTGTTTAAAGTGCCATTTGTTCTGTTGTCTCAGTCTTTCAGAAATCTTCTTGTCTGTCTGGATTAGCTGTTTACAATTTTTTCATTAATCTGCTGCACTACTTAACTAGATGCAGACAGACACACAAACATACAAAGATGTTAATCACTGGCTAGCTAGCCCAGACACTAGGGTTGGGCGGTATCCAGATTTCCATATCTTCATACCGTCCTTCTCTCATCCCGGGATTTACGGTATTAATTTCTTAATACACAAGTAATATCACATTTCCATGGTGGCTGCTAGCTAAACATGCTAACGAGTCCAAACAAAAATGAAGAATTGTAAAGACAGGCAATCCAGCTCATAAATTTGTACATAGGTAGGAGCTACCAAATTATACTTTTGGTGAGTTTGGACATTTACAAGCGAATGTGAACAAGAGACACTGCAAATGAACAAAGTTTTGAAGCATGCTTGTCTGAAGGAAGAACATTACTGGCTCTGGAGCAGCATGTGTACACGCTTTGTCTTTGTCAAGATAGCAGTGGCAGTTATACAGATGTCGCATCCAAAGGGCTTTGACTTCGCAAACACAGCAGAAAGCTAACACAATATGATGCTCCGTCACCTTATTAATTCAGCAACTTACTTAGATAACGTGACCCCTAAGTTTAACTTGCTAGTTAATGCAGAATTCAGCTTTTTTCATGCAGGAAAAACACAGAAGAAATATCTTGTTGCGGTTTTTAAAACGCAGATCTAAAATTCTTCGTATTGTAATTCCTGCTCGGCATCACACGACTGTTGTGCTTCAGTTGCACTTCTCCACTAGGATGAGAATTCATTCATGAACGAGCATTCTATCAGCAGACAGCGCTCTGACTGATGTGCAGCTACTTTTCTCCAGTACTTTTCTCGGTGTAGCCAGCCCACTTTTCTCCGGTTAAATGCAAGATTAACTTGAAACTAAACATTAGGAAGTGCATCTGGCTACATTCTTTCTATGAAATAGAATGGCCATGCATAATTTTTGCAAAAAAATACCTTGCCTTTTCATCATTAGCTCATTTACTTGTGTGGCTGCCAGCCAAACAGCGTTGCACTTCTGTTGTCATCTGATGAAAATGAAGCTATTTTCTGCCGAATGTGTTCCGCTAATGTATTTTTATAGCAGCAATCTACCTCACCAAGCAAAGTGAGAAGAATTAGAGCACCACATTGAAGCTGCCCATCAACACCCGTTCGGGTGGTGTTGTCATCATGTTTGACAGTCTCCTGGAGGGGAAGATATCTCTCCAAGAAATGGCCATATCACAGCCTGCCGATATGGACAGCCCCATCAAGAGCATCCTAATGGATGATGTATTTTGGGAGAGAGTGGTAAGCAGCCTGAAACTCCTGAAACCTATAGCATTAGCCATTGCACGGATTGAGGGAGACGATGCCATCCTGACTCTGCTTGCAGATGTAAGAAAAGAAATCCGTACTGCCATGCCCACTTCACTGTTCTACCAAGCAGAGGATACTGCAGTTCTGAAATGCATCAAAAAGCGTGAAGACTTCTGCCTGAAGCCCAAACACGCCGCACCGTACATGTTGGATCCCAAGTATGCTGGCAAGAGCATCCTGTCTGGTGCAGAGATCAAGAAGGCCTATGGTGTCAATACTACTGTGTCTCGTCACCTTGGCCTGGATGAGGGCAAATCCTACCAGCCTCAGAGCGCAACTGGTCCTTTTTTGGGGAGCACACACACCAAAGCACGCAACAGGCTGACCAACCATAGTTGGTGGCCATCCGGGCAAATTTGAGGCTTTTTGAGCCTGACCACGAGCCATCCTCAACAAGGTTGGAAAGTGACAGTGAAGATGAGGCCTCAGAGTCTGATGTTCAAGAGGTGGACATTGAGGAGGTCCAGGGAGAAGACATGGAATCCTGAGAGGAAGACAACCAAACCTTTAGTTTCTAGACTATCATTTTACAGATGTATGTTGAAAATGTTTTTGGGAGATGCGATGGATCATTGGTGATAATTCAATATTCCCTTTCTTTTGTTGTTCAGTGAAATCATCCCATATGAAGAGTCAACTCATTTAATTAAAGTTCAATTCATAACTAAATTGTTTTTTATATTTCTATTGGAAGGATTTCATCAATTGCAATTATGTCAATTGCGAGGTTAAATGTTTATGTTTCTGTCTCCATATGTTATGGTAAATACAGTTGAAGTCGGACGTTTACATACACCTTAGCCAAATACATTTAAACAGTTTTTCATTTAATTCTAGTAACAATTCCCTGTCTTAGGTCAGTAAGGATCACTGCTTTATTTTAAGAATGTGAAATGTCAGAATAAAAGTAGAGAGAATTATTTCTTTCAGCTTTTATTTCTTTCATCACATTCCCAGTGGGTCAGAAGTTTACATACACTCAATTAGTATTTGGTAGCATTGCCTTTAAATTGTTTAACTTTAGTCAAACATTTCGGGTAGCCTTCCACAAGCTTCCCTTAATAAGTTGGGTGAAGTTTGGCCCATTCTTCCTGACAGAGCTGGTTTAACTGAGTCAGGTTTGTAGGCCTCCTTGCTCGCACATGCTTTTTCAGTTCTGCCCACACATTTTCTATGGGATTGAGGTCAGGGCTTTGTGATGGCCACTCCATTACCTTGACTATGTTGTTCTTAAGCTATTTTGCCACAATCAGCCAAGACACACATCTGAGGTCTTGGCTGATTTCTTTTGATTTTCCCATGATGTCAAGCAAAGAGGCACTGAGTTTGAAGGTAGGCCTTGAACTATATCCACAGGTACACCTCCAATTGACTCAAAGTATGGCAATTAGCCTATCAGAAGCTTCTAAAGCCATGACATAATTTTCTGGAATTTTCCAAGCTGTTTAAAGGCACAGTCAACTTAGTGTATGTAAACTTCTGACCCACTGGAATTGTGATACAGTGAATTAATTATAAGTGAAATAATCTGTCTGTAAACAATTGTTGGAAAAATTACTTGTCAGGCATAAAGTAGATGTCCTAACTGACTTGCCAAAACTATAGTTTGTTAACAAGAAATTTGTGGAGTGGTTGAAAAACGAGATTTAATGACTTCAACCTAAGTGTATGTAAACTTCCGACTTCAACTGTAGATATTACTGCACTGTTGGATCTAAACTCAGCAAAAAAATAAATGTCCTCTCACTCTCAACTGTGTTTATTTTCAGCAAACTTAACATGTGTAAATAGTTGTATGAACATAACAAGATTCAACAACTGAGACATAAACTGATCAAGTTCCACAGAGGTGACTAACAGAAATGGAATAATGTGTCCCAGAACAAAGTGGGGTAAAAAATCAAAAGTAACAGTCAGTATCTGGTGTGGCAACCAGCTGCATTAAGTACTGCAGTGCATCTCCTCCTCATGGGCTGCACAAGATTTGCCAGTTCTTGCTCTGAGATGTTACCCCACTCTTCCACCAAGGCACCTGCAAGTTCCCGGATATTTCTGGGGGAATGGCCCTAGCCCTCACCCTTGAGATTCAACAGGTATCAGACGTGCTCAATGGGATTGAGATCCGGGCTCTTTGCTGGCCATGGCAGAACACTGGCATTACTGTCTTGCAGGAAATCACGCACAGAACGAGCAGTATGACTGGTGGCATTGTCATGCTGAAGTGTCATGTCAGGATGAGCCTGCAGGAAGGAGGTACCACATGAGGGAGGAGGATGTCTTTCCTGTAATGCACGGCATTGAGATTGCCTGCAATGACAACAAGTTCAGTCCGATGATGCTGTGTCACACCGCCCCAGACCATGATGGACCCTCCACCTCCAAATCGATCCCGCTCCAGAGTACAGGCCTTGGTGTAACGCTCATTCCTTCGACTATAAACGCGAATCCGACCATCACCCCTGGTGAGACAAAACCGCGACTCGTCAGTGAATAGCACTTTTTTCCAGTCCTGTCTGGTCCAGCAAGTGGGTTTGTGACCAAAGGTGACGTTTTTGCCGGTGATGTCTGGTGAGGACCTGCCTTACAACAGGCCTACAAGCCCTCAGTCCAGCCTCTCTCAGCCTATTGTGGACAGTCTGAGCACTGATGGAGGGATTGTGCGTTCCTGGTGTAACTCGGGCAGTTGTTGTTGCCATCCTGTAGGTGTGTCCTGCAGGTGTGATGTTCGGATGTACCGATCCTGTGCAGGAGTTGTTACACGTGGTCTGCCACTGCGAGGACGATCAGCTGTCCGTCCTGTCTCCCTGTAGCGCTGTCTTAGGCGTCTCACAGTACGGACATTGCAATTTATTGCCCTGGCTACATCTGCAGTCCTCGTGCCTCCTTGCAGCATGCCTAAGGCACGTTCACGCAGATGAGCAGGGACCCTGGGCATCTTTCTTTTGTTGTTTTTCAGAGTCAGTAGAAAGGCCTCTTTACTGTATTAAGTTTTAGCTGTGACCTTAATTGCCTCCCGTCTGTAAGCTGTTAGTGTCTTAACGACTGTTCCACAGGTGCATTTCATTCACCGCAGGTGAAGAAGCAGTTCGTGGAGGTCCTGGGCTGTTGTGGTTACACGTTGTCGGTGGCTTATGGTAGAGAAATTAACATTAAATTCTCTGTCAACAGCTCTGGTGGACATTCCTGCAGTCAACATGCAAATGTCACACTCCCTCTTGTGGCATTGTGTTGTGTGACAAAACTGCACATTTTAGAGTGGCCTTTTTTATTGTCTCCAGCACAAGGTGCACCTGTGTAATAACCATGCAGTTTAATCTGCTTCTTGATATGCTACAGCTGTCAGGTGGATGGATTATCTTGGCAAAGGATAAATGCTCACTAGCCAGGAGAAGCTTTTTGTGCATATGGCACATTTCTGGGATCTTTTACATTATAGGGATATATCATGTTTATATTTTTGTTCAGTATGATTTGGCAATCTAAAATATTATTTGCTGACATGGGCTAATTGGCTGACTATCAGTGACTGACATAACAAGAGAGAAATTGTTGACGCACAAATAAATGTTTAAATTGCACCTTGTGTATTCTACTATTCGAACTCGCAACCGTAAGTTGAGACCCCGACTGGGGGGGAATTGATCCTTCAAAGGGGGGCCCATCCCTGACATAGCTAGAGCGCTGGATTAAGAGCAAGGTTTGTGTAATATCTGTCTCACTAGCAACTGGAGGGACCACAGACAGGCACACACTTGACTATCTGCTGGTTTAGCTGTGAGCTAAAGGGTCCCTTCTGTGGGAGGCTGGTGCAGCCTGCTGGTGTAGCCAGTGTTGAGGCGATGTAGTGAGAGGTGCAGTGGGTTGCTATTCTGTTATTACTGCTCCGGGATGTTTAAAATGAACCGTGACTCATAGCTTCTGCCCGGGTTCAGCTTGCTCCTGTGTGTGTGGTGTGTCTGTGTGTGTGGGTGGCTGTGGTTGGAGCCCAGGGAAGGGTGATGCCAGTCTTTGTTTGGGGGAATATCTCACCCTAGCGCACCCCTGCCAATTAGATTCATTCAACTGTGCCCAGGAGGAGGCGGGGGAGACATGGAGAAGAGCCAGAGCCAGGGAGAACAAGGCTCCAGACAAACATTTTCAGTTGGTGGCACCAGTCCATAATTTAGTTGCACCCATTTTTCTTCGCAGCGTCACGTAATAGAACAACATTTTATCATCTTATAAAGTTATTCAGTGCTTTATTAAAACGTGTAATCGACTACTGAGATGGTATTCAATAATAATAAAAAAAAATCATATCTATTCATGTTTCAAAATATTCCAATTTTCAACCTAATCCAGTGATTGTCATGCATTTTGGGTAGACAATTAGGCTGTTATATTTTACTGTTAAAGTAACTCTAAATATACTGTAATACCCACTAATAGCCATGTATTAGTCTAAAAGTTAATGTAATCTCCAAAAACCGGTGCAGTTGTAGCCTACCACCCAATGAGGCCTATGCAATCGCAATGGCCAATACGCATTTATCACACTCTGTATCTCAAAGTCATATCAAATGTCTTGGTTGTAAAATAGTTGCTATTGAGCTCAAAATTGAGAGTAGATTTCTTTTTTTTAAGTACAGAAAGCTGAGAACCTCCTTAACTGTGACAACAGGATCGCTGTGTTTTCCCCGCTATTGGATTTTAAAATGTTATACAATCAGAACCACTTTTTTTCTCCCAGAACAGGCAGACACTTTCGTTATAGGAATATTTTACTTTTCTGTTTGACCAAATCCTGGTTTTAGCCTCCTAAAAATAGGAGGTGACCATGTAAAAATGTGCAGCTCGGCCAATTCTAAATTTAACTTGCACAGTCAAAGGGTCAGAAAATGTGACTAAATGGTCACAGTCTGGAGCCCTGGAGAGAGGGAGGATAATGAAACAATGGGGATGTAAGGAGAAACATTGGGAGGGAGACTCAGGTTGAGGGAGGGGGGAGGGAGGGTGGCAGGAGGGGGGGAGAGGAGAGACTGAGAGAATGGAATGAGACGGTTAGGGAGGCAGGGGGAAGAGGGAGTTTTTCTGGCTGACTGCGGCTCTCTCCCCTACCTTTTATTGACAGCTGGATGCCTCTTTTTCAGCTCCGCTAGCTACTCAATCACACAGCTGATAGAGAGGCCTGTCACTCATATTCTCCTTGTTTCTGACACACACACAGCCAGCACTCACACTCTCTATTCAGTCCGTTTGCTGACACATCTAACAAATACTCAAACTATAATCCCCCATTCACATGCACATTTAAGTACCTTGCAGACCCCGTTCAAATATGTGAGAGCACTCACAATCAATGAGTCCTAGAATTAGAGAGGTAGGGGGAGAAGAGGACAGGTTCTCAGTGTGAGTGAGATCCTTTTCCAGTTAAGCCCATGATTGCTGATTGTTCCCACACAGTGAGGAGCCAGGTTATCCCTGAACACACACACACACACACACACACACACACACACACACACACACACACACACACACACACACACACACACACACACACACACACACACACACACACACACACACACACACACACACACACACACACTCTGCCAGTCGGCAGAGGGAGCGATAGATGGAGAGAAGGTTGACGGAGGTGCGTCAATATGGCTTTGTCCTCCTCAACACGCCTCCTGTGTGTTTGTAGGGGTATGTGTGTGTGTGTGTGTGTATACAGCCCGGTGTTCAGCAGGTCTATTGTGACTCAGGGTTATCTGTAGCTGTCATCTCTGTAACAGACGCCTCCAGCGACAGACAGACAGACAGGCACACTTTCTATGTTGTCCTCTGTTGTTCACTTTGTTGATAGGCGCCGACACACACAATAAATAGCCTCAGTCTCCAAAGATTGTGTTTTACATTGTTTAGCTACTAACAGAATAGAAAGGGGAAGAAATGGCTGCCCTGAAAACCTCATTAGCCATGCATCGATCGTGAGAGTCTTGTCATTCCTGGGATGAAAAAGGGAATAGTTGTCATTGTTGGTGAGGGCAGAGACGTGACAGAGACAGACAGTGACCCAATGGCTCAGTTTCTAGTTGAGAATAGCAGAACGGCGAGAAAATAAAAGAAGAAAGAGGAACAAAGTGTGGAATGTGGATATTTCCTGCCATTGCCTCAGAGGATCAAAGCTACAGTCAAATAGTTTATCACAGACAGCCTAGAGCTGTGGCTTTGTGGAGATATGGGGAGCGGGAAAGGGAGGGAGAGAGAGGAAGAAGCGAGGGATGGTGTGAGGGAGGAAGGGATGGAGAGCGAGTGAATGAGAGCGAGGGCAGTACAGAGAGCGAGGGCAGTGCAGAGAGCGAGGGCAGTGCAGAGAGCGAGGGCAGGACAGAGAGCGAGGGCAGGACAGAGAGCGAGGGCAGGACAGAGAGCGAGGGCAGGACAGAGCGCGAGGGCAGTACAGAGCGCGAGGGCAGTACAGAGCGAGATTGTTGTCATGGAGGACTGATTGGGCTCATTGCTTTGATTTGAAAAGTAAACGCTGCACTCGGAATAGCATGCTTTGAGCACTACCGAAAAGTGCAATATACAGTACGTGGAAAATGAATGCCATAGTGTGCATTTGCTACATACCTATTGTTTATGTTTTTGTTGGTGACACTATGATGTCTCTCTAATTTGCAACTGTTTCAGAGTTTGTGCATGTGTCCGTTAGGCCCTCCCTATTTACGACTCTCTGCATGGAGCAGTGCTTAGAGTGGACCAGAGAGACCGGTACAGTAGCTACTTCATTAAAGCAGGGGATCTTAAAGCTGATGTAATTATTGGTGCCTGTGGGCTCTGGGTTAGTCTTAATGCATGCTTCAAACTGGCCTACTGCTCACTCCCTTAACAGGTAATTGCATTTAGGCACAGAGAAAGAGGGAGGGAGAGCGATTTAAGCGTATTATGGTCTGTTGACCTGAGGACATGGCTACTGCACGTGTGGAGATGGGGCCAGAAAGTCTCAATCCCTACTCTCTCTAATAAGTCAGACCGTAGCCCATCAAACTAGATAGGATCTCACTGTAGTGATCTTAGGGGATTCAGAACACTCACTGTTAATGTGGTTAGGTTAGGGAGATTACTGTCTAGTCTGGCCCTGTAGCTCTACTATAGGAAAATGGACTGACTCCTGCTGAATGGAGTTAGATGAGGAGTAGAGGTAACTCTAGGGAGCAAGGGAGGGAGCGAGGAAGGAAGAAACCAAGGATGGAAGAAAATGCCTTGACCCGGTACTGCTGTGTACTTCTGAATCCATGTCAGCCATTGAAATATAATTTATATGTGTCAGCCTACGTGAAATCCTTGTCACATTTTACATAGTGTATTATTTTCTTGAAGTAGCTTCTTATAGCCGGGCTGTACAGTAGCACTGGAATGTCACAGTGAAGGGAGAGGTGATGGTAGGCCAAGGTTTCTCTCGATCTCTCTCGCTCTCTCTTTATCTCTGTCTCCCCACCCTCTCTATCTTTCTCCCTCTCTCCATCTCTCTCCCCCTCTGTCAGTAGTGTGTTGTATCCAGAGGCACTCCTGTATTCATGGCCACAACACTCAGGCACCAGAACGCTCACTGCAGGATGCACAGCTGAGCCTGAAGGTCGGGCAGCAATTGTTTATCGGTTAATGTCTCGCGCTCTCCGTCTAAAATGTCTCGCGCTCTCCGTCTAAAATGTCTCACGCTCTTTGTCTAAAATGTCTTGCGCTCTCTTGTCTCGCGCTCTCTGTCTAAAATGTCTCGCGCTCTCTGTCTCGCGCTCTCTGTCTAAAATGTCTCGCGCTCTCTGTCAAAAATGTCTCGCGCTCTCTGTCTAAAATATCTCGCGCTCTTTGTCTAAAATGTCTTGCGCTCTCTGTCTAAAATATCTCGCGCTCTTTGTCTAAAATGTCTCCCGCTCTCTGTCTAAAATATCTCGCGCTCTCTGTCTAAAATATCTCGCGCTCTCTGTCTAAAATATCTCGCGCTCTTTGTCTAAAATGTCTCACGCTCTTTGTCTAAAATGTCTTGCGCTCTCTTGTCTCGCGCTCTCTGTCTAAAATGTCTCGCGCTCTCTGTCTCGCGCTCTCTGTCTAAAATGTCTCGCGCTCTCTGTCAAAAATGTCTCGCGCTCTCTGTCTAAAATATCTCGCGCTCTCTGTCAAAAATGTCTTGCGCTCGCTGTCTAAAATGTCTCGCGCTCTCTGTCTAAAATGTCTTGCACTCTCTGTCTGAAATTTCTCGTGCTCTCTGTCTAAAATGTCTTGCGCTCTTTTTCTAAAATGTCTCGCACTCTCTGTCTAAAATGTCTTGCACTCTTTGTCTCGCTCCCTCTGTCTCGCTCCCTCTGTCCTCCTTCTGTCTCACGCTCCCTCTGTCAGAATGCAGGCAGACACACACACATTTGTAGTAACTTAAACTTAGAGCCCATGATTTTATCATTTATAGTTTCGTAAATGCATGGTTGATCCAAGGCCTGTTGTGAGGTTGTTGCTTTTCGTCCCCGAAGCCCTTAATCAAATAATACATTATTTGATTACTTAAATGTACATTAGGATCAAAACTGGGATTGTATGTACATGTGACTTGCTCCACTATGTAAAGTCCACTTCCAATGACAATTTGTACATTAGGACAAACCTCAAACAAAAGTGACTTTTCAATTTCCAATTACTGTTCGCCTATGTTATTAGCACACCCATAAGCACTCTCTAAATGGAGCTTGTTATATAAAGTTGATCGTACATGTGCCCATTAGATGGATACCCTCTTCACTATGCTATAAGGAGACATCATTAGCTCCTCAAAAGGTATCATCTATTCATACTGTGGCTAAAGGCGACATCAATGGATGCCTAATGGTCTTACCTCTTCAAGAGCTGTCATCTATTCATACTGTGGCTAAAGGTGACATCATTGCATGTATAATGGTCTCAGTACTTTAAGAGGAACTGAACCAAAAAAACGACTTCTCTGGTTGAAAAGCGGCTTATGTGGCATCGGTAGTTTTCATGACTCTCCTGACAGTGGATGAAAGGACCCATCAGCTAGGCAAATGTTTGAAGATAGCCAGACCCCCTCTCTCCCTAAGAAGAGGGGAAGGGGGGCTGTGCCGTTCATGACACCTTAACACTGGTTCGTACATTTTAGTAGGAGGGAACTTTCCCTCTCTGCCTTTCAGTATCAGACTCCCGAGTGGCGCAGCGGTCTAAGGCACTGGTTCTCAGTGCTAGAGGCGCCATGACAGACACCCTGGTTCGAATCCAGGCTGTATCACAACCGGCCGTGATTGGGAGACCCATAGGGCGGAGCTCAATTGGCCTAGCGTCGTCCGGGTTTGGCCGGTGTAGGCCATCAATGTAAATAAGAATTTGTTCTTAACTGACTTGCCTAGTTAAATAAAGGTTAAATACATTTTAAAAATCCACCAAAGAAAAGCCTTTGTCAACAGAAGACCTTTGCCGCCAAAAAACTTGAACGGCCAAAGAATGAACTTTGGAACACTTTTCAAAAGATTAGAATGTTAAGAATGGTCGGTGGGGATCTAAAGAATAATCATGCCATATTGTTTATTATTTAGTGATGTCATTAAGGGTGGTATAACAAAGTAACTGTAACTCTGAAAGTGTACGCTTTCTATGTATCGAGTTTACATTTAAATGTTGTATAAAATATATGATTAAATATGAGAATACTTTGTGAAGATAGAAATGTGATTTTAGTCTTCTAAATGAGAATTGTTTGTCATATAAACTTTTGCTCAGTCAGTAACCATGCCCAAGTGAGCACAGACATTGTGTCGGCGTGATGGAAAGCCCCCATTTTACCCGAGGATAAAAGACTTTACATTAGACCAAGTAGACAGATGGTGAGATTGATGTTACGAATGGTTGAAGCTACCAGACCAGAAAGCGTGGAGCGGTGGCTACACGGCTGAAAATGGTGAGACCAAAACATGCCGGGTTGCTGATGGCGTGTAAAATGGTCGGGAGCATGAACCTGAATAATCAACCTTGAGACCAAGCAGATGGACGGTGTAAGCGGGACGTCACGAATGGTTAAAACTACAAGACCAGACAGCGTGGAGCAGGGCTACAAGCTACTAAATGGTTAGAAACTTTGAAACTCTCAACACAGGTGAAGAAGATAAAGACTAGACCAGAAACATTCACCGTCTGTGGCTGTGCATGTAAAAGTGGTCTTAGAACTTTGACTGAAGACATGAGGTGGGAAGGAAGAATCCCTCTCAGACAACCGTTGGTACATCTGAAGTATCTATGCTAACGAACACTCCAAGACCAGCCGAGTCTCACACTGAAGTGGGATAGGACACCCTAACCCTTTTTGAGAAATTGGTTCAACGGCAATCAAGGACAGCTACACGTAAATATACACTACCATTAACAAGTTTTAGGGTCACTTAGAAATGTCCTTGTTTTTGAAAGAAAGCACATTTTTTGTCCATTAAAATAACATAAAATTTATCAGAAATACTGTGTAGACATTGTTAATGCTGACTATTGTAGCTGGAAACGGCTGATTTTTTAAATGGAATATCTACATAGGCGTACAGAGGCCCATTATCAGCAACCATCACTCCTGTGTTCCAATGGCACTCTGTGTTAGCTAATCCAAGTTTATAATTTTAAAAGGCTAATTGATCATTAGAAAACCCTTTTGCAATTATGTTAGCACAACCCACATTTGTACCCCCGAACCCACAAATGTCGAACCCACAGGTTCGACTAACCTGTACCCCCGCACACTGACTCGGTACCGGTGCCCCCTGTATAAAGCCTCATTATTCTTATTGTGTTACTTTAAATTTTTGTCTACTTGGTAAATAATTTCTTCTTGAACTGCACTGTTGGTTAAGGGCTTGTAAGTAAGCATTTCACAGTAAAGTCTACACTTGTTGTATTCAGCGCATGTGACAAGTAAAGTTTGATTTAAAATGGCCAGAAACAAAGACTTTCTTCTGAAACTCGTCAGTCTATTGTTCTGAGAAATTAAGGCTATACCATGTGAGAAATTGCCAAGAAACTGAAGATCTCATACAACGCTGTTCCTAGGCCGTCATTGAAAATAAGAATTTGTTCTCAACTGACTTGCCTAGTTAAGTAAAAAATACAAATTTAAGTAGATTTTCCATAAAAAATATGCTATTTCCAGCTACAATGTTAATGTTGTAAATGACTGTCTCCACTGTATTTCTGATCAATTTTATGTTATTCCAATTGACAAAAAAATTCATTTTCTTTCAAAAACAAGGACATTTCTTAGTGACCCGGAACTTTTGAATGCTGGTATATATATTTAAAGAGCGGTGGTTCATGTGCAAAGTATTATTATTCCTTTGAGCGTAAGTTCCATTTAAGTAGGAGGGAACTTTACCTACCCCTCCCTCTCCATGTGTAACAAGCCGTCATATCTTGTTAATCCACTAGGAACTTTTATCTCATGTAAGTGTGTTTGTGTATTCTTCGTTATTATTTTGTTAGTAAATAAATAATTAAATAAATTTGTGTAGTACTGAATATTCAGAAGGGCTAGGGTTCTTGCTGATCCAAGGATTATGCCACGTTCAGAATGAGATTGAGGTGATAATTGACTGTTATTTATGTAAGATATCTACATATCTTTCGAGTTTAATTCGGGAGATGGTAACTCGTTTAACAACTTCTTCCGTGGTGCCCCAAATTCCCAATGAGTTAATTGTTACACGATTCATTTAATCGAATAACACTTAAACATAGTTGGTTGATAAGGTAAATAACAGTCATCACGTTAATGATTGTCACGTCACAACATAGTTATAAACATACATGCTAGTCTCAAAACAGTCAAATGTAGTAATGAGGAGGAGAAAAACGGATGCCAAATCAGTGAATTCAGCCCCCCTTCAAGCCCTGCTGTCTGATATTTGCATTTAGACTGTAAATGTTGCATTTAATCTCCTGTCAGCATGTGTTTAGTGGTTGAGAGGACAGCTCACCTCCTGATCTCTCCTGTTTTCTCCCTCTCCATCTCTCTCTCTCTCTCTCCTTCTCCTGTTCTAGCTCTCTCTGTCTCTCTGTCTGTGTGTGACCTGCCTTTCCCTTCAAAATGGCCACAGGGTGATCACGAGCTGTGGTAGCTAGCTGCTAACCCTTGAGATGAGACTATGTGGATGCTTTGTGTGCCAGTGTCCCTCAGCTAGTATACACAGATGTTTGTTCATATGTCATCATTACTATTCCTCACACACATCCTCTTTTTCTTTATTGAAGTACAGTTTGGTACAACAGTCTTGTCTCTGTTTTTAAGTCAAATCAATAATAGTGCAGCCATCACCCCTAGTAAGTCAGGCCTCTCCTTGCTGTGAAATTCATCTCTCTTTCTCTCTGCTCTCTCACACTCTCTGCTCTCTGTCTCTCACACTCGCTCTTCTTTTTCTCTCTCTCTCTCTCTCTCTCTCTCTCTCTCTTTCTCTTTCTCTTTCTCTTTCTCTTTCTCTCTCTCTCTTTCTCTCTCTCTCCAATCAAGGACAACTACACATTTGCCCAGCCGGGGATCCAAATAAAAGTGAAGGATCTGGAGGAGTTGGTCAGCAGGATCGATGGTGAGTGCTTTCTCTCCCTTTCTCTCTCCTGTCCTCTCCGCTCTCCCTTTCTCTCTTTCTCCAGTCCTCTCCTGTGGTCCTCTACCCTCTACTCTCCTGTGGTCCTTTCCCTCTTCCTCTCCATCTTCCTCACCCCCTCCCTCCCCTTGGCTTGTCCTCTCCCACTTTCTATCTCCCTCTTTCGATCAGTGTGGTTTTCGGAAGGGAAATCCTGTCTCTAAGCACACCCCTGCATCATATCTCTCTCTCTTTGTCTGTCTGACCATATCTCTCTTCCTGTCTGTCAGAATTATGATTAGTCTGTCCTTCTGTCAGAGTGATCACACACACAGACCCTGACTGCTGTGTGTCATCCCCAATCAGCGGCGGGTCAGTGTGGCTTTTAACAGAGTGGTAGCTGGCTGGCGTCTGGTCCGCCGGGGGGAAGCAGGAGCCACCAGAGCATGAGATCCTCTCATTACTTTAAATTACTGAGGTGTAATCAGAATTCACTGGCCATCCTCTCCTCCCGCCATCTCCTCACAGAGCAGGATAAGGCCAGGGTGGAGGGAGACCGGTCCCTGCACAGCACAAAGCCAGACCAGGACCAGACCTAGACTCAGATCTAGTCCTATACTCCTATATTTTCTTATAAATTAGAGAGGTGTAATCAGGATTCAGTGGACATCTTCTTACAGAACAGGGACAGAAACCGAGCCCTGCACTGCACACAGTCAGCCCAGTTCTAGACCAGACCTAGCGCTATACCCTATTGCCAGATCCAGCCCAGCACCATGCCCCATCTGTATACCCTAGCCCCAGACCCAGGCATTTGTATTCCAAAATGGTCTTATTTTTTCTTTCTTTCTGACGTCTCTGCTCAGTTTGGACTTGGCTATATTTAACAACCAAATTTATGCAGGGAGGGAAATTGAGTTGGTCTTTTTGGACTAGATAAATGTCTTTAGGTCGCAGGTTAGATTTACCCTCTCTGGAGTAAGAGACTGTTCTTAAATAGATATTGAACTTTACCAGTCCTCCTTGAGAACTTCAGTTCTTTTTCTCTTACTTTATCATTTTGAGTTTCCAGTGTTGTTGCCTTCTCCATTTTCTTGATCCTACAGTACATGTCTACTGTAAATTACCGGTAAATACTTATTAGTAAATCATACTTTGCCAGGTATTTATTTCTGTGAATTTTTTAACAGCTGTTAGGTGTCCTTTTCTCTGTTGATTTGTAACAGAGAAGGTAGCCTAGCGGTTAAGAGCGTTGGGCAAGTAATCAAAAGGTTGCTGGTTCAAATCCCTGAGCCGACGATGTACCCTTGAGCAAGGCACTTAACCCTAATTGATCCTGTAAGTAGCTCTGGATAAGACCGTTTGCTAAATGACAAAAACATGTTTGTTTTTATTATTCAATATTTTTTTTTACAATTGAACATATCGCTCATTAACTCAACACACAGCTCCTTAAAGGTTTGAACCATAAAGACACACCTATGCACGCGCACACTTATACACACACACACAAGTCTCCTTATTGGTTTGAACCAACACTATAAGCAAACTTTGTAATTAGAGACAAAAGTTTTCTCCCGGGAATGAGTCTCCTACCTTCTAAGAATCCCCAATGTGTTAATTCATCTGATATTAAAATGGCACCCTATCATCTATATAGTGCAATACTTTGGACCAGATTTACTCCAGACACCCCAACAGGCCCTCATCCCTGTCATTCACAGGAGAAAGAGACGGAAAAGGTATCGCGGAAGGAGATCGGGGTGCCTTGTGAGGGTCCGCCGACGAGTGGCTAATCTGCCTTTGCCATCGGTACTATTGGCCAAATACTCATAATAAACATCGATAAAAGATACACTTCTCCTTAATGGAACCGCTGTGTCAGATTTCAAAAAAACTTTACGGAAAAAGCATAATCTGAGTACGGCGCTCAGAGCCCAATCCAGCCAAAGAAATTTCCGCCATGTTGGAGTCAACAGAAGTTAGAAAAAACATGATAAATATTCACTTACCTTTGATGATCTTCATCAGAATGCACTCCCAGGAATCCCACCTCGACAATAAATGACTGATTTGTTCCATAAAGACATAATTTATGTCCAAATAGCCACTAGTTGTTAGCGTGTTCAGCCCAGTAATCCATCTTCATGAGCACTAGGTCCAGACAAAAACTCAAAAAGCTCCGTTACAGGTCGTAGAAACATATCAAACGATGTATGGAATCAATCTTTAGGATGTTTTTAACATAAATCATCAATAATGTTCCAACCGGAGAATTCCATTGTCTTTAGAAAAGCAACGAGAGCTAACTCTGTCGGGAGCGCGCGTCACGAGCCTGAGACACTCTGCCAGACCACTGACTCAAACAGGTCTCATGAGCCCCTCCTTTATAGCAGAAGCCTAAAACAAGTTTCTGAAGACGGTTGACATCTAGTGGAAGCCTTAGGAAGTGCAACTTAACCCCATAGACACTGTGTATTCGGTAGGCCAAGCTTTGAAAAACAACAAACCTCAGATTTCCCACTTCCTGGTTTGATTTTTCTCAGGTTTTTGCCTGCCATATGAGTTCTGTTATCTCACAGACATCATTCAAACAGTTTTAGAAACTTCAGAGTGTTTTATATCCAATAGTAATAATACTATGCATATATTAGCATCTGGGACAGAGTAGCAGGCAGTTTACTCCGGGCACGCATTTCATGCAAAAGTGAAAATGCTGCCCCCTATCCCAAACAGGTTAAAAACTGTAATATCTTATGTTTCACCGAGTCATGGCTGAATGATGACATTAATAACATACAGCTAGCGTGTTATACACTGTATCGGCAGGATGAAACAGCGGCCTCTGGTAAGACAAGGGGTGGCGGTCTATGTATATTTGTAATCAACAGCTGTGCACGATATCTAAGGAAGTCTCAAGGTTTTGCTCGCCTGAGGTAGAGTATCTCATGATAAGCTGTAGACCACACTAGCTACCTAGAGAGTTTTCATCCTCTATTTTTTGTAGCTGTCTACATACCACCACAGACCGATGCTGGCACTAAGACCACACTCAACGAGCTGTATACCGCCATAAGCAAACAAGAAAACGCTCATCCACTTTAATGCAGGGAAACTTAAATCCGTTTTACCTCATTTCTACCAGCATGTTAAATGTGCAACCAGAGGGGGGAAAAACGCAAGACCACCTTTACTCCACACACAGAGATGCGTACAAAGCTCTCCCTCTCCCTCCATTTGGCAAATCTGACCATAATTATATTCTCCTGATTCTTGCTTATAAGCAAAAATTAAAGCAGGAAGCACCAGTGACTCGGTCAACAAAAACGTGGTCATGAAGCAGATGCTAGCTACAGGACAGTTTTGCTAGCACAGACTGGAATATGTTCCGGGATTCTTCCGATGGCGTTGAGGAGTACACCACAACAGTCACTGGCTTCATCAATAAGTGCATCGATGACATCATCCCCACAGGGACTGTACGTACATACCCCAACCAGAAGCCATGGATTACAGGCAACATCCGCGCTGAGCTAAAGGGTAGAGCAAAGCGGAAGCTTATAAGAAATCCTGCTATTCCCTCCAACGAACAATCAAACAGGCACGCCGTCAATACAGGACTAAGATCAAATCGTACTACACCGACTCCGACGCTCGTTGGATGTGGCAGGGCTTGCAAACTATTACAGACTACAAAGGGAAGCACAGCTGAGAGCTGCCCAGTGACACGAGCCTACCAGACGAGCTAAATTACTTCTATACTCACTTTGAGGCAAGTAACACTGAAACATGCATTGGAGCATCAGCTGTTCCGGACGACTGTGTGATCACGCTCTCTGTAATAACATGTTTCAAGCAGACCAGCATAGACCCTGTGCCCAAGAACACTAAGGTATTTGGTATTTTATTAGGATCCCCATTAGCTGTTGCAGAAGCTACTCTTGCTGGGGTTCACATAAAACATAATACAGAATGACATAATACAGAACATCAATAGACAAGAACAGCTCAAGAACAGAACTACATACATTTATTTTAAAGGCACACGTAGCCTACATATCAATGCATACACACAAACTGTCTTGGTCAAATAGGGGAGAGGCGTTGTGTCGTGAGGTGTTGCTTTGTCTGTTTTTTTAAACCAGGTTTGCTGTTTATTTGAGCAATATGAGATGAAAGGAAGTTCCATGCAATACGGGCTCTATATAATACTGTACGCTTTCTTGAATTTGTTCTGGATTTGGGGACTGTGAAAAGACACTGGTGGCATGTCTGGTGGGATAAGTGTGTGTCTCAGAGCTGTGTGTAAGTTGACTATGCAAACAATTTGGGATTTTCAACACATTAATTTTTCTTATAAAAAGAAGTGATGCAGTCAGTCTCTCCTCATCTCTTAGCCAAGAGAGACTGGCATGCACAGTATTTATATCAGCCCTCTGATTACAATGAAGAGCAGAATGCGTTGCTCTGTTCTGGGCCAGCTGCAGCTTAACTAGGTCTTTCCTTGCAGCACTGGACCACACGACTGGACAATAATCAAGATTAGACAAAACTAGAGCCTGCAGAACTTGCTTTTTGGAGTGTGGTGTCAAAAAAGCAGAGCATCTCCTTATTACGGCCAGACCTCTCCCCATCTTTACAACCATTGAATCTATATGTTTTGACCATGACAGTTTACAATCTAAAGTAATGCCAAGTAATTTAGTCTCCTCGACTTGTTCAACAGCCACACCATTCATCACCAGATTCAGCTGAGGTCTAGAACTTAAGGAATGATTTTTACCAAATACAATGCTCTTAGTTTTAGAGATGTTCAGGACCAGTTTATTACTGGCCACCCATTCCAAAACATACTGCAACTCTTTGTTAAGGGTTTCAGTGACTTCATTAGCTGTGGTTGCTGATGCGTATATGGTTGAATCATCAGCATACATGGACCCACATGCTCTGTTTAATGCCAGTGGCAGGTCATTGGTAAAAATAGAAAAGAGTAGAGGGCCTAGAGAGCTGCCCTACGGTACACCACACTTTACATGTTTGACATTAGAAAAGCTTTATTTAAAGAAAACCCTTCGAGTTCTAGTAGATAAATAGCTCTGAATCCACGATATGGTAGAGGTTGAAAAGCCATAACACACAATTTTTTTCAATAACCGGCTATGATCAATAATGTCAAAGGCTGCACTAACAGCTCCCACAATCTTCTTATCAATTTCTTTAAACCAATCATCGGTCATTTGTGTCAGTGCAGTACATGTTGAGTACCCTTCTCTGTTGAAAGTCTGTTGTTAATTTGTTTACAGAGAAATAGCATTGTATTTGGTCAAACACTATTTTTCAAACATTTTGCAAAGAGCTGGCAGCAAGCTTATAGGTCTGCTGTTAGAACCAGTAAAGGCCGCTTTACCACTCTTGGGTAGCGAAATTTGGCTTCCCTCCAGGCCTGAGGACAAAGACTTTCCTCTAGGCTCAGATTAAAAATATGACAGATAGGAGTGGCAAAAGAGTCAGCTACCATCCTCAGTAGCTTTCCATCTAAGTTGTCAATGCCAGGAGGTTTGTCATCATTGATCGATAAGTCATTTTCCCACCTCTCCCACACTAACTTTACAAAATTCAAACTTGCATTGCTTTTCTTTCATTATTTGTTTTTTTATGCATGAATACAATTGCTCACTGTTCATGTTGGCATTTCCTGCCTAAGTTTGCCCACTTTGCCAATGAAATAATCATTAAAATAATTGGCAACATCAAATGGTTTTGATATGAATAAGCTTTCGATGAAAGATGGAGTTGAATTCGTCTTTCTGCCCACAATTTCATTTAAGGTACTCCAAAGTTTTTTCTCCATCATTCTTTGTATCATTGATCTTGGCTTCATAATACAGTTTCTTCTTCTTTTTGTTGAGTTTAGTCACATATTTCTCAATTTGCAGTAAGTAAGCCAGTCAGATGTGCAGCCAGACTTATTAGCCACTCCTTTTGCCCCATCTCTTTCAACCATGCAGTTTTTCAATTCCTCAAGCTATGGAGCCTTAACAGTTCTAACAGTCAGTTTCTTAACAGTTTATCAATAATTGGAAGAAACAATTTAATAAATTAATCAAGTACAGCGTCTAGATGCTCCTCATTAATCACATCAGACCAACTGATAGTTTTAACATCATCCACATATGAGTCGCAGCAAAAAAAAGAAGTATGATCTCTTATATACAATTTTAGGCCTAGCTGTTAGAACTTTGGCTTTCCTGGATATAGCCACTATGTTGTGATCACTACATCCAATGGATACGGATACAGCTTTAGATCAAAGTTCTACAGTATTAGTAAAAATGTGATCGATACATGTGGATGATCTTGTTCCTGTAGTGTTTGGTAACACCCTGCTAGGTTGATTAATAACCTGAACCGGATTACAGGCACTGGTTACAGTAAGAAGCTTCCTCTTGATCGGACGGCTTGATGAAACCCAGTCAATATTCAGGTCCCCAGAAAGTAGATCTCTCTGTTTACATCACATACACTAGCAAGCATTTCACACATATTATTTAGATACTGACTGTTAGCACTTCATGGCCTATAGCTACACCCCAAAAGAAAAGGCTTCAGATGTGACAAGTGAACCTGCAACCACAACACTTCAATAACACTTGACATAAGATCTTCTCTAAGCATGACAGGGATATGGCTCTGAATATATACAGCAACACCTCCCCCATAAGCATTTTCTATAGATGGTATAGCCTTGTATTGCTACTGCTGTATCATCAAATGAGTTATCTAAGTGAGTCTCAGAAATGGCTAATATATGAATGTTATCTTATGTTAGCAAGTTATTGATTTCATGAACCTTATTTCTAAGGCTGCATATATTAATATGGGCTATTTTCAGCCCTTTCCTGGGTAGCTTATCAGAGATAGACATAATATTGAAAAGAGCAAACAAAGAAAGAGGAAAAAAATATACATTCAGCAGTCCATTAATCAATTGGTGTGTGTGTGTGTTGCGGGGTTGAATCTACGAAACCATAGGCTTGGCTCTCTCATCCCTGCCTAAATGATAGCACTCACTTTTACTGCTGCTCATTAATTATTTGTTACTTTTGTTTCTTATTTTTCTTTAGGTATTTTTCTTAAAACTGCATTGTTGGTTAAGGGCTTGTAAGTAAGCATTTCACTGTAAGGTCTACACCTGTTGTATTCGGCACATGTGACAAATACAATGTGTTAATTGGCTGTGGTTAAATACTTTGCGAGTGTGTTCGTTCGTGCTCGTGTGAGTCCTGGGTTCAAATACTATTTAGGGTATTTTAATTACTTTTAAAGACATTTGGAAATAAGTATTTTGATATTTGTTGATATGGAAAGTATTGGCATATATTTGAAAATACTCAAATACATAGTATTCATACAATTTTTGTAATACTTCAAAAGCATTCACCCCCTTCTTTCAACAGGGAGTCATGCTGAGACCAATGTGTCTTTCTCGGATGAGCCCTGCATAAACACACTTTACACATTAATAATGCACGTCAATATTTACATCAATACACTAAAATCAAAACACAATCATAGAAAACAATCAGCCTTTTGAATTGCCCTAGAGGCATCAATTCATAACCTTTTTGAGAACCTTGGACAAGGAAGCTGCAAAAAACCCTAAAAGCAGATCAAATTGTATTTGTCACATACATGTGTTTATCAGATGTTATTGCGGGTGTAGCGAAATGCTTGTGTATCTAGCTGTAACAGTGCAGTAATATCTAACAATTTAACAACAATACACACAAATCTAGAGTAAAGGAATGGAATTAAGAGTAAATAAATATATGGCGAGCAATGTCAGAGCGGCATAGACTTAGATATAGTAGAATAGGATAGACTACAGTATATACACATGAGATGAGTAATGCAAAATATGTAAACATTATTAAAGTGACTAGTATTCCATTATTAAAGTGGCCAGTGATTCAAAGTCTATGTAAACAGGGCAGCAGCCTCTAATGTGCTAGTGATGTCTATTTAACAGTCTGATGGCCTTGAGATAGAAGCTGCTTTTCAGTCTGTCGGTTCTGACCTCGCCTTCTGGATGATAGCGGGGTGAACAGGCAGTGGCTCGGGTGGTTGTTGTCCTTGATGATCTTTTTGGACTTTCTGTGACATCGGGTGCTGTAGGCATCCTGAAGGGTAGGTAGTTTGCCCCCGGTGATGTGTTGGGCAGACCGCTCCATCTTCTGGAGAGCCCTGTGGTTGCGGGCGGTGCAGTTGCCGTACCAGGCGGTGATACAGGCCAACAGTATGATCTCAATTTTGCATCTGTAAAAGTTTGTGAGGGTTGTAGCTGCCAAGCCAAATTTCTTCAGCCTGCTGAGGTTGAAGAGGCAATGTTGCGCCTTCTTCACTACTTTATCTGTGTGAGTGGACCATTTCAGTTTGTCAGTGATGTGTACGCCGAGGAACTTGAAGCTTTCCACCTTCTCCACTGTGGTCCCGTCGATGTGGATAGAGGGATGTCCACGATTATCTTCTTTGTTTTGTTGACGTTGGGTGAGAGGTTCTTTTCCTGGCGCTACACTCCAGGTCCCTCACCACCTTCCTGTAGGCTGTCTTGTCATTGTTGGTAATCAGGCCTACAGCTGTTGTGTCGTCGTGCGAGGCCATGCAGTCATGGGTGAACAGGGAGTACAGGAGGGGGCTGAGCACACATCCTTGTGGGGACCCAGTGTTGAGTATCAGCAAAGTGGAGGTGTTTTTTCCTACCTTCACCACCTGGGGGTGGCCCGTCAGGAAGTCCAGGACTCAGTTGCACAGGGTGGGGTTCAGACCCAGGGCCTCAAATCTTAATGATGAGCTCTGAGGGTACTATGGTGTTGAATGCTGAGCTATAGTCAATGAACAGCATTCAATCATAGGTATTCATCTTGTCCAGATGGGATAGGGCAGTGTGCAGTGCGATGGTGATTGCATCGTCTATGGATCTTTTTGGGGCGGTAAGTAAATTGATGTAGGTCTAGGGTGTCAGGTAAGGTAGATTTGATATGGTCCTTGACTAGTCTGTCAATGCACTTCATGATGACAGAAGTTAGTTACCTTTGCTTTCTTGGGTACAGGAACAATGGTGCACATCTTGAATCATGTGAGGACAGTAGACTGTGATAGGGAGAGATTGAGTATGTCATTTAACACTCCAGCCAGCTGGTCTGCGCATGCTCTGAGGCTAGGGATGCCGTCTGGGCCGGCAGCCTTGCGAGGGTTAACTTCTCTGGGATATGTGGGACGCTAGCATCCCAGCCAGTGAAATTGCAGGGCGCCAAATTCAAAACAACAGAAATCTCATAATTAAAATTCCACAAACATACAAGTATTATACACCATTTTAAAGTTAAACTTCTTGTTAATCCAGCCACAGTGTCTGATTTCAAAAGGCTTTACGGCGAAAGCACACCTTGCGATTATGTTAGGTCGGCGCCTAGCCACAGAAAACCATACAGCCATTTTCCAAAGAAGGAGAGGTGTCACAAAAGACAGAAATAGCATTACAATTAATCACTAACCTTTGATGATCTTCACCGGATGGCACTCCCAGGACTCCATGTTAGACAATAAATGTGGGTTTTGTTCGATAAAGTTCATCTTTATGTCCAAAAACCTAATTTGAAATTGGTGCGTTATGTTCAGAAATGCATTGTCTCAAACAAACATCCGGTGTAAGTGCTGAGAGCCACATCAAATTACAGAAATACTCATCATAAACATTGATAAAATATACAAGTGTTAAACATACAATTAAAGATAAATTTCTCCTTAATGCATCGGCTGTGTCAGATTTCAAAAAAGTTTTACGGTAAAAGCACACCATGCAATTATGTTAGGTCAGCGCCTAGCCACAGAAAACCATACAACCATTTTCCAACCAAGGAGAGGTGTCACAAAACTCAGAAATAGCATTATAAATATTCACTTACCTTTGATGATCTTCATCGGAATGCACTCCCAGGAATCCCAGTTCCACAATAAATGTTTGTTTTGTTTGATAAAGTCCATCATTTATGTCCATACCTCCTTTTTGTTCGCACGTTTAGTCCAGTAATCCAAATGCACAATGCGCGGGCACTAAGTCCAGACGAAAAGTAAAAAAGGTTCCATTAACGTTCGTAGAAAACATGTCAAACGATGTATAGAATCAATCTTTACGATGTTTTTATCATAAATCTTCAATAATATTCCAACCGTACAATTCCTTTGTCTTTAGAAATGAAAGGGAACGCAGCTCGCGCTCACTTAGCTCATGGCATTCTGCCAGACCCCTGATTCAAACAGCTCTTATTCGCTCCCCCTTCATAGTAGAAGCCTGAAACAATGTTCTAAAGACTGTTGACATCTAGTAGAAGCCTTAGGAAGTGCAATATGACGCCATAGACACTGTATATTGGATAGGCAATCACTTGAAAAACTACAAACCTCAGCATTCCCACTTCCTGGTTGGATTTTTTTCTCAGGTTTTTGCCTGCCATATGAGTTATGTTATACTCACAGACATCATTCAAACAGTTTTAGAAACTTCAGAGTGTTTTCTATCCAAATCTACTAATTATATAATCATTAGCATAATCTAGCTTTTGGGCCTGAGTAGCAGACAGTTTACTCTGGGCACCTTATTCATCCAAGCTACTCAATACTGCCCCCCAGTCCCAAAGAAGTTAACACGTTTAAATGTCTTACTCATGTCGGCCACGGAGAAGGAGAGCCCACAGTCCTTGGTAGCGGACCGCGTCGGTGGAACTGTGTTATCCTCAAAGCGGGCGAAGAAGGTGTTTAGCTTGTTTAGCTTTATAAACAAAAAGAGTGCAAGGCATCGATCAACGAGACTTTATAGAGGGCCAGCCTACTTTCTCATACAGAATGCAGGGATGTGTACCGGACCCATCGCCTGTAATAAAGCATAGTGCATTATGATAATCCTGTATGTTCTTTTTTTTTGTAGATGGAACAACATTGTTTATATGGACAGTAAAAAGTACAGGGCCTATTGTAGATCCCTGTGGGACACCTTTCGTAATGTCAATAATAGCTGACTTAACACCATCAGAAAAAACACATTGTGTCGTGTCTTTTTTTAATTTTCTCCCCAATTTCGTAGTATCCAATTGTTGGTAGTTACTGTCTTGTCTCATCGCTACAACTCCCGCACGGACTCGGGAGAGGCGAAGGTCGAGAGCCATGCGTCCTCCGAAACACAACCCAACCAAGCCGCACTGCTTCTTAACACAGCGGGCGTCCAACCCGGAAGCCAGCCGCACCAATGTGTCGGAGGAAACACCGTACACCTAGCAACCTGGTCAGCGTGCACTGCACGCTAGTGCGCGATGAGACAAGGATATCCCTGCCGGCCAAACCCTCCCTAACCCGGACGACGCTAGGCCAATTGTGCGCCGCCCCATGGGCCTCCCGGTCACGGCCGGCTGCGACAGAGTCTGGGCTCGAACCGAGAGTCTCTGGTGGCACAGCTAGCACTGCGATGCAGTGCCTTAGACCACTGCGCCACCCGGGAGGCCCTGTGTCGTGTCTTTCTAGTAATTTTTTAACCAATTACATGACGCCGACTGGAGACAATCTTTGAATCAATAAAGAGTGTTCAACAGTATTCTCTTATCCATACCCTTTACCACATCGTTTAACACCAAGGTTGCATTAGAGATGGAGCTATAAACCGGCATGAAACCAGACTGGTGAGCACTTAGAATACATCTCGTAGCAAGGAAGGATCTAAGTTGACAATTAATTAATATAATATTTTCAGGGCTCTACATTAAGGCTTGTATGGGGTAAGTAAAATAAATATTGTTGGATTACCAGAATATAGATTTCAGTAGAAAATCACTATCAAACAATTACTCCGATCAGAATTGGATCAGGCAATGCCGCAGCGCACAGCAGGGCAGTGCATGGTTTACATTCTGAGTAAATTGCCTATATTCCTATTTGCTATAACAAATTTCTATAAATAAGTTATATTTATACAAAGCAAGAGAACAATGTAGACAGAGCTAAGAGCCTCACCAAAGCACCACAAAATATCCGGTCAGAAAATGTAGTTTTGATATGAATATGACTTGGCCTATTAATCCACTCTTTCAATTGAATTCATCCTAGATTTCTCCTGCCATGCTTTTTCATGATCAAGGTGCAATGAATGAATGTAACAGAGTTCTGGACTATCTCAGGAAGTTTTATTGTTTTTGAATAACCCCAGAACATGGGAGGCTTATGGTAATAATGAGAGAGAGAGAGAAGAAACAATAGTTGAGCAAAGCATTATAAGACAGAAATTATGCATACGAGGCCCCAAAAAAATCCTTCCTTGCCATTGTGAACCAAACAACCAAAAGCCTTATAAACCAAATAAAGTATCATAAAAGCATTAAGACAAATTAAAGTTATGAAGAGTATTTTCCAAAATATTTGAGTGTTTAATGTCCTAAAGTTGCAGCTTTTAAATGAGATGAATTATGGAAGTCGGAGTCTATGCTTTTCTCATTCACAGATTTATTTTGATTTACAAATATTTTAGTTCACAAGAAGTGAAGTTGAGCAAAAAATACCAAGTTTGAAAAATCCAATGAGGAGTCAAAAACTTAGGCTTCAGCTGAGGAATGCTTATGAAATGAAATGAGTAGTTGGCCTATGCCTATTTCCATATTATTCTAGCAATGTGCAACCTACTTACAATGCATATAGTAGCTTTGGCCTAATAAGAGAAGAGGATGAGGATAAAATGCAAATCAGTTTATAATTTTCCAGTTGCTCTGCAGCCCATGATGATTTACAGCCCAGCTTAAGACGCACTGCTAGCGAGGCTCGTTGACTGTGTCACTCGCTCCATCTGCACACTTTGGCAGACAAAGATAGCCAGATAGGCCTAGGCTACTACACATCACATCTCGTTCGTGTCACAGCTCCACCAGAGTGAAATAAGCTATTCGAAAAGATTTGGCTCAGCTAAATGTATTTTGTCAATGTCATGATTCTTCTCGTCCTTCCAATAGCATGCCGTCAAATGCGTAGCAGTCTTTTTTCTTTAAAAAATGTAATAAATGAGTTTGTACGTTATTTTGGATGGCCGCTAGGGGGATGGCAGGGGTGTCAAACATTCCATGGAGGGCCTATTGTCTGCTGGTTATAGTTTTTTCCTTTCAATTGAGACCTAGACAACCAGGTAGGGGAGTTCCTTACTAATCAGTGACCTTAATTCATCAATCAAGCACAAGGGAGGAGCGAAAACCCGCAGACACTCGGCCTTCCGTGGTACGAGTTTGACACGTGGTCTATGGGCAAGCGCAGCATTTTTTTTTCCATTTCATCCTATGTACTTCACTCATTTTCAGTCACACTTTTGGCTGATGGTGTTAGACGTTTTATTTTGTGACTTCAGCTTTCGGACAAGTAAAAAAAATCTGTCCTACTTGTCCAAAGGACAAGTGGCTAAAAAAAGTTAATGTCAAGCCCTGGTTGTTGAAAATGAAAACATATTCACTAGAAGTTGACTGATCTTCCAACGAGCCAAGTGGAGGCTGGGAGAGGGAATAGCAGTCGACTGACTGCCCAGGGTCGATTAAACCTCCATTTCTTAAAATAAAAAGCCTGCCGAGATAAAATGGTGAAAGCATCACTTATCTTATTTTTCTCAGTAATGATGCCAGAGTCTGACACAACTTGCTTACGCAGGGAAGGAGAGGAATTGCCACGCTTCAGTGCATTAACTGTTTTCCAAAATGTAGACGGATCACCAGCAGAGTCTGTGATATAACTTAGAAAGTAGCTTGATTTAGCTTTCTTAATTTAGGAAGTACATCTATTTTTACATTTCCACATTTATTTCTACATCTAGGAAGTACATGCATTTGAACCAGATCTGTTTGGTATTTTAAATAATGTATTTCGAAATATGTTTCTGAAAATACTTTAAAGTAGTAGGCTGTTTATAGGAAAGTATTTGAAAATACAGGCCACAAAGACTCAAATAGACAGGAAATAACTATTTAAATAACAAATAATCAAATACACGTGCGTGTGCATATCAGTGTGTGTGTTTGCCCATGCATGTATATGTGTGTGAGTATGTCCGTGTACATGTATGAGTTGCTGTGGATTGATTTCCACCTCTGTGTAACTAGATCCATTAGGGCTGTTCCAGGGGAGATGTTATGCAGCACCACTCTGCCAGCTCTCTGCTAGCTGATTAAACCTGACACAGGACATGGCTCCAAGGTGGTCATTTTGGGATAATGGCACAGTGTAACAACAGTCCTGCAAAGCCCAGAGTGACTTAAAAATAACCACCTAACCACCATTCAACACTGGAATTTACATCTTGAAAAGAGGAAACTGTTCAGAGTGCGGAGAACAGCAGGGCACAAGAAAAAATTTGAGAAAAAGGAAGAGGAGGACATGGAGCCAGTGAAGAAGAGCGAGAGAAAAAGGGAAGATGGGAAGAAAGCATCAGATGCAACAGCTGTGGTGAAGAGATAGATCAGTGCCCTTGCTACATTCCCTTCCTTCAGAGACACATATCAGCCTTAGTCTCTTGCTCTATGTGGTACACAAACCAGGTTGTATTTGATCCTATTACCACTGTGTATGTTTCCCCTACCACAGTCTTTGATGTTATACGGGGTGTGCTAGCCAGGGCTGGAGGTGTACCACTGAAAGATGGTCTGCCCAGATTGGTGCTACTTGATGGGCTGTGGCCCTGATGTTCAGACATGCTCCTGAAGCACACCTCTGGCTCTCCTCTGGCTCCTCAGCCATATGGCTTTACCCTGTCAGGTGACAGAAAGGAAGGAGCTTTCTTAGCACCACATGGACATGACAGAATCTCTGTCCAGAGCGTCTGGACGCGACAGAGAAAAATGGGATGGGAAGGAGGGCGTGGAGGTGGTGTGAGAGATGGTGAGAGAAAGACCTAAACTGTCCCTCACTCGTGATGCCATCAGCAAAGACACATTGTGGTCATACAGCTGAATAGCCACGTCATGCTGGAACAGCAACCACAATATCTGCCCAGACTACACTGTATGAAGAGGTATTTTCTCATTTCCCCCTGTAATTATATTAGATACTAATGATGCTGCATTTTATAGGGCTTTTCAAGGTGCCTTACGAGTTAACAGTGTAATGGTGAATTGACCTCACCTTGCATTGTCCTTTGCAGTGATGCTGATAAGATTAAATTACATGCATATCAAATGTGTGATGACATGAGAAACTGATCTCTACCTGATGATGATAATACAGAAACTGATCTGTGTCGTTGTGTTATACGGACTTACAGCAGAGTCTTGTAATTCCTGATACCTTGGCTTATACAGTCCAATTTGACCACTCTGTGACGGAGGCGAGGGGAGAGGTGGTGGGGTGGTGCTGATCTCACCCCAGTGTCTGATTGCATTAACGCTTCATCCCGTCCTACCCGGTGACTCGTCTGCTCTGTGTCAGCGGCTCAGGTCCGTCCTTCAGTCTCTCCCTGCCTGCCCTTCAGCCCAAACACTGCCAGCTCACCTGCCTTTATCTCCCTCAAACAGAGAGCAAAGGAGAGAGAGTAGAGCGAGCGAGTAGAAAGAAAAGCACAAACACACCGCAGGGAAAGAGAGACCAGAGAGAGAAGAGGGGGAAACAGAACAGAGAGGAATAGAGCGAGCGGGAGAGCACAGCCCTGCCTGGACCCTCAACCACCCACACTTGCCTCTCAAATCAACAGGGGTGGAGAGAGGAAAACGGTTTGGCACGATGCCTCAAGAACGCTCCCTTTTCTCTGCCTCTGTGTAGCACTAGGTCCATAGAGTACAGTAGCCTATATAGCAGAGAGCATCGTCTAGGCTCTCTGACCAGTCCCTGCTGAATTTAGCAGAGGAGTGAACGTTCAACCTCAAATAGGCCACAATATTCCCCTGACAAATCGGGTGAACGACCCGTCTCGGGTCAAAACAAGCACCCTGGTTATTTTAGTACAGGGGTAGGTGACCCTAGTCCCGCAGCGCACTAAATGTTTTGGATTTAACCGACCTGGAAGACCAGGTGTGTTGAATTTAGGCAATCACTGAACTGATCAATTAGCTCAGTTGGTCAGGTGTGGTGCCTAGATGGAACATGGTTGCCTACCCCTGTTCTAGTATAACCAGGTCTCTGCCTACCGTACCATCTCATCTGTACATCTCAGAGCAGAGAGACAGTGGGAGCCAATGGGTCCTGTCCCCCTGTGGCAGTGTCCTGCTTCCTCCAGCTCTGTTATTACAGGCCTGCATTATTACGGGGGAGGAGAAGTGGAAGGATGGAGGAATGAAGGGATGAGGGGCGGAGGCGTGGAGGGGTACCTGCTGTACTCCCCCCTCATTGAATATCTAACTTTATATTATTTATTTCAGACTTCCACAGAATGTTTCAGAGAATGTTCACTTTAGTTCAGGCCGTAGAACTGAACGAGTGCAGTGATCTTATACTTTATACGCCCACTGAGGCAGTTGAGTATGTTTTGAGATTCGCTCCGATTCTGTCACGCGCTAGAGGTTATTCAAGCTTGGTATATTCAAGGACAGATAGTTGTACTTATAGTATTATAGTTGATTTGCCAGAATGATATGACGATAGCTGGTACGAAAGACGTCCGCTATTGTAACAGCCTGGCTGCCGCGCGACCCATGTGTCAGCCATGCTACTTTTGTAAGGGTTTGACAAGAGCATTGCGTGCCTTTTAGACATGCATGCCTTTGTACGTGTGCACTACATCTAAAATATAGGCTACAGTGTGCAGAGAAATAGATTCAAGCTGAAGAGGCTATAGGGTTATAATGGAATATGAAGAGTACATTTTTCACTTCTGACTAAGACAGGGGTCGCATGCACCCTAACCGTGTGTGGGACTGTGCGTCCCTCAAATCTCCTCTTCGTCCTCCACATGGCATTCCTCTCTTCTCTCTCAGGGCCTGATCTCCTCTCCTCTCCACACAACACAGCAGGAGTAATACACATCTCTTCTCCTCTCTATCCTCTCGTCCTTTGTGTGGGGCTGTGTTTCTCTAAAAGACAGAGGCTGGTGTGAGGCTATTACAGAAATGGGAATCAGATCACACACAAAGCCACCCCCCCCAACAGCATCGATCTCCCTCTGTTCCATTTCCTTTCCCCTTCTCTCTCCCTCTCTCTGGGCTTTGTTTACGTTTGACCGACCGATGCAGGGACGCGGCAGCTCGTCTTCTCTCTCCGCTCTTTAGAAATACACTCCCGCGGATGGATGGATGGCCCGGGCAGTGTGGAGCTTTAGAAAGGAGTCGATGCCAATGTGTTCACTCACGATAGCTTTAGAAATCAGTCAGTCATGCCATTGTGTTCACTCACCGCACAGTAGCCGCCTTAGGGTCACTGCTGTCTGTCATTAGCTGCCTGACCAGGGTGTCGTGGCGGTAGAGATTGCACATTTTGTTTTGTGCTTTTTAAGAACGGGGTTCATACGTTGATAGATGTGTTGATTAGATGGGTATTCACATGTTATATGCCACAAGGAGTTTGTGAAGAGTAGAAAGATGGGCTCCTGTATGTGCAGTACAGTATGGAAGCTATGTACTAATGGAATTTATCTATATCTCTTTTAAGCAGAGATAAGGTGGTGTGTGTGTGTGTGCATATAGATGTGTGTTGAGTTTGTCCCTCCACGTGATCGACGACAGCCCCCTATCTCGTCCTGTAATCCCCCATGTTCCCCTGCTCCGTCGCGGCCCACGCTACCATCATAGCTCTCAGGCCCTTTAAACAGAACCAGGCACGGAGATGAGTGCATTCACAATTAAAAGGAATGCGCTGAGGTGGTAGTGCACAGGGTGTGCTCTAGTTAAATGAGGAGGAGAAAACGGTTACCTTCAATCCAGGAGAGTGGGACGGGAACAAAACCTAGTTTAAGCCAAAAGGGGGAGGTCGTTTTTTTTAAGCGTTTAGCCTACCACAGCTAAAGATGTCCTTTATACTCACTTTTCATGTTACAGGTGACATTAGTCAGTGAGTTAGACACCGTTTTCTGGAAGTGTTGGGAAATGCAGACAGGTATGGAGGTTTATGTCCATTTAGTTATGGGCCGCTCTATCAGTTGCTCTCAGTTGGACCATTAGGCTGTTGAGTGGTAGTGTAGCGTGAGATGACCCTTGTCGGACATGGGACACAAGGGGAGTTAACTCTCTAGCCACTTAGTCCTGATCCTCCTAACCTGTTGATCTTCTCTCTGAGGCCCTGATTCCCCCCCTTTGACTCTATACCTAAAACAGAGCCGTCTCTAATCTGTGGAACTCTTCACCTCTCCACCCCTGGCTGCCCCTGCTCCCTCATTATACAATTCATTTCATCCCCTCTACTCAGGAGCCAAAAGGCAGAACCGTCGCCGGGTGCTTTTAGCAACAATCAGGGGCTTCGCTCTAAATTAACGACAGTATTAAACGATAGCCCCGTTTTCTTATCGTGGCACTAAAGCGTGTAATTTCTACCGGCGCGCTAATGTTCACCGGAAGCTACAATCTATCTGAAATATTAAACCTGATCTACCCCCTAAAATGACATTTTAAAATATATTTTATTTTATGTGTCTCTCTGTAAGGTTTGTACATTTTTCCTCATCTCTCTCGCTCTCTGTTCTGTGTGAATACAGAATACATTCAGGGTTCATCAGCATGGAAATTGCTCAAGGTGAATTTATTTATGCAAATGAAGGAGAGAAACAGCATGGTTTCTGCACTCTGAGTCATGTACATGTAAGACTCCCATGGTTCGATTGTTGAGGCAGAAGTCTGAATAGAATTTTAGATAAAAGTTGACTAGTGTATCTATGAAGAAAAACCTTATATGTTTCCTTTTGTTTGAAGATGTTAGATGGTATTATTCCGTGTGTATGCGCATGATTTTGTGTGTGTGTGTGTTTGTGTGACTGTGCGTGCTTCCCTGCGTGTGTCTTTCACACTCTCTCTTAAGTATGCCGGTGATTACAGGTCCATGGCCGAGCTTCATGTTGTTCTGACATCACGTCTCTGCTGTGAGGATTCATCAACCTGCAGTCCCCCCACCTTTGATCTCTCTGCCTCTCCGCTGAGCTCCTCTCATCTCCTCTAGACCTCTCAGTCCACCTACACACAACCTATTGATTCACACAGGCCCATAGAGCTTGGCTTTCCTCTACCGTCTTAGCAGCACTATGCATATTGCTATATTGTTTACCATAAAAGCAACTTGAATATGCATTAATTAATTTGCATCAAATATGTGCCTTGAAGAGTTTTGTGAGATTATGAGGGAGTTCTTCTTTATAGCTGAATTTGACTTTGATCATGGACACTGGAGTCCCTGGTCGATGGTTGAGATCATAGTCGTCAGTGCATAGTCGTCACTGAATGACGCGTTCCTGCTGTTGTGACAAATGCCATCACTAAGAGCACAGAGAGAAAGAACTGGATAGCCTGGCATACAGACAGTCACACTGTCAACTGTCATCCTGGGATATAGAGTACAGACACTCACACACACACTCAAGAATATAGGATGCACAGTTTTCACTAAAGCTAAGAGGGCTTGTTGTGGTGTGTCTATCAATCTCCTTATGTAATCAACTTTGTCTGACACTGAAACGTGACAAGGACAACGGCAGAGCTGTCACAGACGCAAAAAGACACGCTGTCGGTATGTCACGGGAAATTATTTCTATAGAGGACCTATCGTTCAGGGTGCATGCTGTCAGAGTCCCGGAGGTCTGGTAAAGTAGTAGAAAAAGCTGCGCAGAGAGCCCATTCAGACAGGCATGCACACTGAAAACGTAGCTAAGAGGGAGGGAGAGGGAGGAAAAGAGAGGAGTAAAGAAAGGGGGAAGGGGAAAGAGATGGATGAAGAAAAATACATCTGAGAAAAGAAAGAGGAGAGAGATGAGGGACTATAGAGTGCGCACGAGAGCGGGAGAGAGAATGCGGAAAGCGAAAGAGGGGGTCACGGCGTTGATGTAATTATTGGATAGATGGAGGAGAGCAGAAGTCAGGGAGAAGTGTGGAGCTCAGCAGAATGCATCTCAGCGCCATCACTTGTCTTTTCTCTGACCCCTGACCTCCAACTGTCCTCCCGCAGACCGAATCTACCTAGCGGGCCGTGCGCTGCCAGTCGGAGTCTGCCCGGATGCTAAACTCTCGACACAACTCTCTACTAAACAAACAGTCCTGCCATCTTCTTTACCATATTATAGTCTGACTACTCGCAAACAGAATTGATGAGTTAATTACCACTGACTTTGATTTTGATCTGGTAAAGTACTTTTTGGGGCAAATGATTTCAACCACAGGCTTGACTGAATTCACCCTCAACCAATACAAAGCAGGTGCTTCCCTCCTCCCTGGGTTTGTAACGGAGTAAAATAATGTTCTCTATTGCAGAAAGAGAGAGAGCAGAGAGAGAGGGAGCAGAAAGAGTGGTTCCGTAGTACTGAAGCAAACACTAATAATCATCTTACTCTCTCGGTCTTCCTTCCCTAGCTATAACAGCTGTTCCTCTCCTCTACTGGCTCTAGAACAGATAAACAATAACTAACTAATTAACTTCCAGGGGACCAGGAGGAACTCAGACAACTCTCTCACTCTCACTCACTACTTAGTCTCTCTCTCTCTCTCTCTCTCTCTCTCTCTCTCTCTCTCTCTCTCTCTCTCTCTCTCTCTCTCTACTCACTCACTCACTCACTCACTCACTCACTCACTCACTCACTCACTCACTCACTCACTCACTCACTCACTCACTCACTCACTCACTCACTCACTCACTCACTCACTCACTCACTCACTCACTCACTCACTTTACTCTTTTTCTCTACTCTTCTTACCATTAGTCTTAGCCTGGTACCCAATCTGAGTGTACTTTAGCCAAGCCAACTCCTCTGACTACATCTGAGAAGTATAATTTCAAGATGTTTTATATTTATTTCCTCAAAAGTGTTTGTTGCCTCTTATTAGGGAAGCTGTTTGGAAGTGATATATTACTGTGATTTATTCACTGTTAATGAGGGTAGGCCTAAGTTGTTTACGCGGAGCATAGCTATGTGATAATTAAACTGTGGAGACGAGAGAGCAAAAGGGGAGAGTGTTCACTGTTTACCTCACCCTCTGAGAGTGTTTGTGTGGGTGTGCATGCGAGAATGAACTAATGTGAAGTGTTGATGTGCGTTGACATGTGTCGGGTGACAAACGAAGTGAATCGCGATGGGTACAGCAGGGGTCACGTTAATGCGTGCTTTTCTCCGGGAAGTTAAAATGCAAGATGAACTTCAAGCAAAACTTTAGGAAATGTAGCTGGCTACATTCTTCTATGATAAACATGAGGAATTGGATGGCCGTGCATCTTGTTTTTTCCCCCCCTGTAAGCTAATGTACTTATGTGTGGCTGCTGGCTAAATAGTGTGGCACTTCTCTTTTCATCTGATGAAAATGAAGCTATTTTCTGCCGAATGTGTTGCATTCATTTATTGTGTGTGAAGAAAAACTAGTTGCACTCCCCTGGTCATTCTGTTGATGCAAACAAACGGATTGGTTGTGTGAGAGTCTCTGATTTATGCACACTAGAGGTCTTCTCGACCTAATCCGGGACACGAAGCGTTCCGGATACAGAACTCTAAATAATGTAACGGGTCGGATCTGATATGATTGTCGCGGGTCTCAGGTATGTGTAATTTTAACTGACTAGTCCGGAAGGGCCCGTACAGATCCCGAACGTGACTGCTGCAGTAGAGAGCGAGCGAGAGACATTTGATCATTTATGCGGCTGCTCTTGCTTTTCACAAGTGGAGCGTGACGCTTGTAGCTTGTTGTTGGCCAATCACAAGTCATCAAAGTGGCAATAGGCTGCAGTCATAAAGCCCTGTGTGTGTGTGGCAAAAGTTAGGAGATACACTACATGACCAAAAGTATGTGGACACCTGCTCGTCGAACATCTCATTCCAAAATCATGGGCATTAATATGGAGTTGGTCCCCCCTTTGCTGCTATAACAGCCTCCACTCTTCTGGGAAGACTTTTCACTAGATGTTGGAATATTGCTGCGGGGACTTGCTTCCATTCAGCCACAAGCACATTAGTGAAGCTGGGCACTGATGTTGGCTGATTAGACCTGGCTCGCAGTCTGCTTTCCAATTCAGCCCAAAAGGTGTTCGATGGGGTTGAGGTCAGGGCTCTGTGCAGACCAGTTCTTCCACACCGATCTTAACAAACCATTTCTGTATGGACCTGGCTTTGTGCACAAGGGGCATTGTCATGCGGAAACAGGAAAGGGCCTTCCCCGAACATTTGCCACAAAGTTGGAAGCACAGAATCGTCTACAACGTAATTGATGCTCGGCCATGGAAACCCATTTCATGAGGCTCCTGACGAATAGTTCTTGTGATGACGTTGCTTCCAGAGGCAGTTTGGAACTCGTTAGTGAGTGTCGCAATCGAGGGCAGGCAATTTTTACTCGCTACGCGCTTCAGCACTCGGCGGCCCCGTTCTGTAAGCTTGTGTGGCCTACCACTTCACGGCTGAGCCATTGTTGCTCCTAGACCTTTCCATTTCACAGTAAAAACCCTTACAGTTGACTGGGGCAGCTCTAACAGGGCATACATTTGACAAGCTAACTTGTTGGAAAGGTGGCATCCTATGACGGTGCTACGTTGGAAGTCACTGAGGTCTTCAGTAAGGCCATTCTACAATGTTTGTCTATGGAGATTGCATGGCTGTGTGCTCGGTTTTATACACCTTTTAGCAACTGGTGTGGCTGAAATAGCCAGATCCACTAATTTAAACGGGTGTCTCACATACTTTTGCGTATATGGTGTATCTAATCAATGGAAGATGAAATTAAAAGTTAAAAGAGAGGTATAGAATACAACGACCAAGAGCCAACAGGTAGGCTGCTACTTAATATTCTAAATGGAGTTGAGAAATGAGAAAGCGGATGAGAAAGCGCATGTACTGTACCCTCAATTTTGCCTAGCTAGCTAACTATAGCTAGGTTAACTAGCTTCTCCCGGTTTGATGCAGTCAAGACTCGTACTACGTCATCATATTTGATGATAAATAACCTAGCAATGGCAGCTATTAGTCTACTATAGCACAAGTCGGCTTGGTTGGTTGCGGTCTTTCGCCTCTCCCTCCCTGCTCCCAGTGTCAATCGCTCCCAGTAATACACACACGCGCACGCATGCACGCAACACACACTGTTATAATGCTGTCTTTCTCCCTAGCTCTATAGTAGCTTTAATGTTCTTTGAGAGGTCCACTGACAACTAACTATGCAATTACTGCTGTATTGTCTGACCGCCCAGCCATCATCGGTGGAATGAGAAAGCTGTGTGTGTGTGTGTGTGCTGTGGATATCAGAAGATTATCAGCGGCTGTCCATGTGAATTGCGCATGTGTGTGTTCATCAGTGTCTGACGGGCGTGTGCGTGCATACTGTATGTGCGTGCGTTGATCACTGTTTGACGGAAGTGTGTGTGTGTTTCAGTTTAACGAGTCTGTGTGTATGGGTGTGTTTCAGAAATGGTGCACGTCCACATGCAGCAGTATGAAGTGGAGTATCTCCAGTTTGCCTTCCGTTGGATGAACAACCTGCTGATGAGAGAGCTGCCGTTACGCTGCACTATACGCCTCTGGGACACCTACCAGGTACACACACACCACAAACACACACGTACGTACGCACACATACTGTGCGCGCACACACACAAAATGCTCACATGCATTCACACAAATTGTCACATTTCACTCACTCACAGCGCATCGTGTGTGTATTATTCTCCCATTGTGTTCCTTCATAAGACCCTATCCAGTAGAGGTCATCAATCTCTGTCAGTCCTCTCCTCTGTAGCCTGAGCCTCTGGGTCTTTATCGCTCAATCTCTCTGTCTGTCAGCAGCTCAGAGCAATGAGCCCGTTCCTCTGAACTTTTACTAAACAAAAGCCTTGTTAACAAACCATCCTTTATAAGTCCTCTACTTCTTTCCATCCCTCCCCTCAGATTGTAGGACCTAGCTAGCCTCTGAAAGGCTGCAATAGGACAATGGTGCAGAACTCTGTGGCTTGGCCCTGAAGGGCCACAGTGTCTGCCCCTTTTCTGTCTGACTATGAACTGGCGGTGGACTTGAGGGTTCGTCAATGACATGAATTGATCCATGAAGTATCGGAGAGATAAAAATGACTGCGGCACCGAAGGACTGGTTCTATGTAGGAAGCAGGTGTATGTGTCCTGTATTGTGTTCCTTTGCCTCAGCAGTGCATCATCTAAGGTAGCCTGTTATCTTTTTTTAAATTTTTGTTTTATTGTACATGTGCTCCAGAGGGAGCTGCTTAAACGCTAGAACATCCTAGTTCACAGGTAGGCTGTTATCTAACAAACTACTCTCCTTTGTTCCGTCACGTACAGTATAATACACCATGCTACAGCACAGCACTGAGCCAAGGAAGGCGTTTTGTAAGGACATAAAAACACAGCACCCTCTCTCTATTCTACTTCCTAATTAAACCATAAAGTGTTACTACCTTGGCTATCTCCCAAATGGCACCCTAATCCCTATGTTTGACCAGATCCCTATGGGTCCTAATCAAAAGTAGTGCACTATACACTGAGTATGCAAAACATTGACTGACCAGGTGAATCCAGGTGAAAGCTATGATCCCTTATTGATGTCACTTGTTAAATCCACTTCAATCAGTGTAGATGGAGGGGAGGAGACAAGAAGGTTTAAGCCTTGAGACATGGATTGAGTTATGTGTGCCATTCAGAGGGTGAATGGGCAAGACAAAAGATTTAAGTGCCTTTGAATGGGGAATGGTAGTAGGTGCCAGGCGGACCGGTTTGTGTCAAGAACTTCAACTCTGCTGGGTTTATCACGCTCAACAGTTTCACGTGTGTATCAAGAATGGTCCAAGGGACATCCAGCCAACTTGATACAACTTTGGGAAGCATTGGAGTCAATATGGGCCAGCATCCCTGTGGACCGTTTGGAATGGGCCATTTTAATGCACCTGTCGGAACAGGGACACGGTAAAAAAGACGTCACCCGTTTGCACTTGAATAGTGAATTCCGGACGCGTTTCCTGCAGTTCATTTTCTTGCCAGCCATGTAGGCTACTCCAGTTGTAAAGCGAAGCAGTGTGCTTAATATTAGGAAAGTTTCAAAGTAAATATGTAGTAGGCCTAGCCTATAGGAAGCTGATGGGATCCTCCCTTTTTTTAATGGAGGCCATCAACACTTGTAAGTCGCTCTGGATAAGAGCGTCTGCTAAATGACTTAAATGTAAATGTAAACACTCTGTTTTTCTCTCTCAAATGCATAGCATAGTCCATAGACATGTTGCGCAACATGGACTTATAGGAACACTTATTTCATTCCAGGCATCAACCAGCTATGAGGAGCTGACTCGCTGCGCAACAAGTAACCCTATTACACTCAAACTCAGGGTCTCACAAAGTGTTTGATTTGAATTTCGTTGCATTTGCATTGATGTCAGAGATGATTAGAGAGACAACAGGGTGTCTGAGTACCCACTATTAGCTATTGGCTGTTGGCAAGTTTGGTAGGCATCAGAGTGCAGATTTGGAGAAGCCTAGTTGCTGTCATAACTCTTCTATGACGATCTGAAGGATCAGGTTACAGTGGGTCCACTCTACAGAGTGCTCTCTCTCTCTCGTAGAGGGGGAGTGTGGGAAGTCGGCTGTTTTATGGGCGGTCATAAAATACGCTGCCTCTATGCTCTGTAGTGTTCGAGATTGGAATGTAAACTGTGGGACACAGAGAGACCCTTGGGCATCAACAGCTTGAATAATTAAACAATATTTCTATTTTTGAGAATGTGGGAATGGTCTGTGGACACTTAAGGGACAGTCATGTCTAGTGTGTTTCATTTGGTGATCTCATGAAGGACAGGAAACACACATACAGTTGAAGTCAGAAGTTTACATACACTTAGGTTGGAGTCATTAAAACTCGTTTTTCAACCACTCTAAACATTTCTTGTGAACAAACTATAGTTTTGGCAAGTCGGTTAGGACATCTACTTTGTGCATGACACAAGTTATTTTTCCAACAATTGTTTACAGACAGATGATTTAACTTATAATTCACTGTATCACAATTCCAGTGGGTCAGAAGTTTACATACACTAAGTTGACTGTGCCTTTAAACAGCTTGGAAAATTCCTGAAAATGATGTCATGGCTTTAGAAGCTTCTGATAGGCTAATTGACATAATTTGAGTCAGTTGGAGGTGTACCTGTGGATGTATTTTAAGGCCTACCTTCAAACTCAGTGCCTCTTTGCTTGAAATCATGGGGAAATTAAAAGAAATTAGCCAAGACCTCAGAAAGAAAATTGTAGACCTCCACATGTCTGGTTCATCCTTGGGAGCAATTTCCAAACGTCTGAAGGTACCACGTTCATCTGTACAAACAATAGTACGCAAGTATAAACACCATGGGACCACACAGCCGTCATACCGCTCAGGAAGGAGACTCGTTCTGTCTCCTAGAGATGAACGTACTTTGGTGCGAAAAGTGTAAATCAATCCCAGAACAACAGCAAAGGACCTTGTGAAGATGCTGGAGGAAACGGGTACAAAAGTATCTATAGGCCGCTCAGCAAGGAAGAAGCCACTGTTCCAAAACCGCCATAAAAAAGCCAGACTACGGTTTGCAACTGCACATGGGGACAAAGATCGTACTTTTTGGAGAAATGTCCTCTGGTCTGATGAAACACAAATAGAACTGTTTGGCCATAATGACCATCGTTATGTTTGGAGGAAAAAGGGGGACGCTTGCAAGCTGAAGAACACCATCCCAACCGTGAAGCACGGGGGTGGCAGCATCGTGTTGTGGGGGTGCTTTGCTGCAGGAGGGGCTGGTGCACTTCACAAAATAGATGGCATCATGAGGTTGGAAAATGATGTGGATATATTGAAGCAACATGTCAAGACATCAGTCAGGAAGTTAAAGCTTTGTCGCTAATTGGTCTTCCAAATGGAATATGACCCCAAGCATATTTCCAAAGTTGTGGCAAAATGGCTTAAGGACAACAAAGTCAAGGTATTGGAGTGGCCATCACAAAGCCATGATCTCAATCCTATAGAAAATGTGTGGTCAGAACAGAAAAACCGTGTGCGAGCAAGGAGGCCTACAAATCTGACTCAGTTACACCAGCTCTGTCAGAAGGAATGGGCCAAAATTCACCCAACTTATTGTGGGAAGCTTGTGGAAGGCTACCCAAAACGTTTGACCCAAGTTAAACAATTTAAAGGCAATGCTACCAAATACTAATTGAGTGTATGTAAACTTCTGACCCACTGGGAATGTGATGAAAGAAATAAAAGCTGAAATAAATCATTCTCTCTACTATTATTCTGACTTTTCACATTCTTAAAATAAAGTGGTGATCCTAACTGACCTGAGACACGGGATTTTTACCAGAAATGAAATGTCTAAGGTGTATATAAACTTCCGACTTCAACTGTATATATATTTTACATAAATGTATATTATTTTAAATATATATATTTATTTATAATATATTTTCCCCTAACCCTACCACCCCTCCCCTAATTGGAGTAAATTAATGGACAACAACACTGAATCAATGTTTTATAGTGAAATCGAATGACATTCTAATAGATTGATGGGGGGGGGGGGCAGTTTATTTTATCATGCACCTCTCATTATCTCCTTCTCTGTCTTTCCGTCTCTCTTTTGCTCTCTCTCTCTCTCTCTCTCTCTCTCTCTCTCTCTCTCACACACACACACACACACACACACACACACACACACACACACACACACACACACCACACCACACACACACACACACACAGAGAGAGAGAGACAGACAGAGAGAGAGACAGACAGTAGCTCTGGAGTGGCCCTGGCTTTTCACTTGATTCTACTAATCAGCTATTTCCTTAAGGTCATATGAGGACTTTAGAATTTAGCTGGTGGTCAACACTCTCCAGCCCTATCGACGAGCCACACAGACTTCGTGCGCCCTTGTGTGTGTGGTCTGGCAGTGGCTTTTATTTTGTTTACCTCAAAGCGTTAGCGAGAGGGAGGAAATTATGAAGGGAGAGATGGAGGGCTACCTCTGTACCTCTGTATCCACCACTATCAGACCCTGCCATTGATTTAGATGCTTGTTGATGTATGTACTTTGTTGTGGTGTGCTCTGTTAGGATAACACTAGGAGTCAATAATAGCAGGATATTACTTATTGCGTCTCTATTGATTCTCTGTTGTGTTGGTGTATAAAATGTGTGTCTACATTATGGGATGTAGAGGAAGCTGACCCTCCTCTCCTGGTGACTCACTTTAATTACCGTGGCATCAACGTCTTGGTGGGGCGCTCGGAGGGTAGAGGGGTGTAATTGTGTACCTACACCCTTGTTCTCCTTCAATTACCGTTCTTCCCCCTGTATTGACTGGGAGAGAACACACACACACACACACACACAGGCAAAGTGAAGGTTGTAGATTCAGTCAGAGAGCATTATGAAACGTAATAATAAAGCGAAATGGCAGGAGAAGCCCCTTAGTGGCAAGATAAAGTCACTGACCATACTAGTAAGTGGTTAGCCTGTAAACTCTCATGACGTTGTTATGAAGTTTAAATACACTCTCAAGGTCACTGTTCTGACTGCTTATGAACTCTCCCAGTCAAATTCTCAGGTCGTAATCCCAGAGAGCAGCAGTCGGGAAGGCCTCAAACGTTCAGCTTTTTATGAAGTCAACAGTGAGCTGCTGCCTACCAAAAATGAACTGCAGATAAAACTCAATTGATTTCCACCTATGAATTATTGGTAGTAAATCACCTAGCCTACTTTCTCCAAAAACAATTCTGAGCCCTGGCTCTGCAAGCCCTGGCCGATATGAAGTATGTGCTGTCTGCAGGGGCGAAAATCTGATATCAACCTTGGAGGGGACAATTACATTACATTTTCTCAAGAGCAATTCCTGAGGGGGACACCAAAAGTAGTGCTGTAACACATAGCCTACGTTGTAATATGTTAAATGTATATTGAGGAACCATAATTCCTACAACTGAATAATTGATAGGTACAGTAGTTAACTGAAGGGTTTAACCAACTTGTTCAAATGTTTAAATCATTATAATACTACTACTAATAATAGTTATAGCAGTGCTCCTTACCAGTCCAGTATGTATGCAGGTATTCGTACTTACAACTAGCAATATCAAGAAAGGCCAGTAGGTAGCAATGGTACTGTACACTGTATGGGTGTAGTTTTCATAAATACAATGAACATGGTGTGATCTCATCTAAAAGAGTCTCCATTGAGAACCATCACAAAGTTAGTCTCCGTATTGAATTGACCTTTTAATTTTACTTTTTCTGATACATTTATATAGTCATTAAATGTGCCACTGGCCTGAGTCTACTACAATATCTTTACAAGAACAAAAAGCTTAAAATAAGTACAGTTCTAAAAGCAAAATAACTACTTCAATGAAAAACCCAAATAAATCAAACAAAATATCCTTCAGTCAGTGTCTCAACTCTTCAAACAGCAGCTATGGACAAGTGCGTCGCACAAAGTATGCAATTTTAAATAAAATAACATGAAATAAATAATTTGTAAGTGTACTGTCATGTACTAAAAACTACTCTCCTCTAGGCTGCTTAGTACCCGCTCATACTTCCCTAGCACAGCTCTAATAGCATTATTCCGCACAGTCCACCTTGTTGGACATAGGGGTTTCCGGATGGGCAGATGTGTTTCTTTGGACGTGGCAATTGATTCAAACATGCTCTTAAACTTTCCTGACTGGCCATAGAGGACACCTAACTGATGGACCCAAGAAAGGGAATCCCGGATCAGTGGGGAGGCTGAGCAGCAAGCCTGTGTAATCAGATTTACACAGTGTGCTCCACAATGGACATAGAGGGCTAATGGCTGCTGCCTTCTCACAATTGCCTGTGCACCTGTGTATTTTCCTGCCATGTTTGAGGCACCATCGTAACTCTGCCCACGTAAGCCTGACATGGGCAAATTGAGCCTCAACAACACTTCAGTTGCCACTTTCGCAATGCCCTCGCCTGTTGTTTCCGACACCCTGTATAGCCCAATAAACTCCTCGTGAGGGACACGGTCATGGTCAACATAATGCAAAAAGACACTCTCCTGTTCAGCACCAGAGACATGTTGAGTACCATCAACAATTAATGAAAATTGTACAATCGGAAGAGACCTAATCTCAGCTGCAATGCCTCGAATGATTGTATTGGCCATGATGTTCAGAATTTCATTCTGTGCTTTGGGGCCTCTTGAAACGTCAACACTCTGTTGGCAAGAGTTTGCGGTTCAAAAATTGTGGGTGTGGCTGATATGGTTTTGTGCCATCACTGAGGTAACTGGACAATGCTGTGCCACTGTCCCCTATACTGGTGCTGCTGGCAACAAGGGTGACACCTGGTCCTGCCGTGGCTGTGACATTGTTCTCTGAAGTCTCTCTCCCTGGCTCTTTCCCTTTCACCACCCTCACTGACTCAGTCTGTCTCCTAGAAAATAAATAAGGTGTTTGCCGTACTCCTAACTACCGGTACCCAAAACTACACAATTAATCACAACAGCAATACCATTGCCATAAACAAATCTTAGTTTAGTCATCAGTTTAAGTTGAGAGCGGGGGTATCCATGGCATTTTCCAATTATGTCCCTATTTTACAAGTAAAAAAAATTGAGAACCTTTCATAACGTTGCCAAACAAAGACTCAACAAACTTACCTGAGACTCCCTGTCTCTGCCAGTCTGTCCCTGCCTATCTGTCCCCAGCTCTGCTGTCTGTGTGCCATCTGTTGCCTGCTCTGCCTAATGACATCATTGTGAAACATTACCATTAGCATTTCACTTCTTTCTTATGAACATTTTATCAACTCGTCTTTGAGATATTAGGCTACTAGAGTTCTTACTTTGCGTTTTGGTGTACTGAAAAATACTCTGATGTCCGTCTTTTTACTTTTTTCTGCCATTTTTCTACCTGGCTGGCTGGCTGGCTGGCTGGCCGGTCTAGCTGCACACACACACATTTACACAACATATGCTACAACCTTTTCTAATTTTAATATAGTTTGTTTCATATTGGCTGGCTTCCAACAATAGCTGAATTTGTAAAGGTAGCGAGCACCAATTCCGTTTCTGTGGTGTTTGCTATAATCTTAAAAAAAAAAAGTGAAATAAAATCAATTTAAAAAAGTTCACTAGCGACAACTTTGCTTTTGCAACGAGACCATTAAATATATTTAAGACAATGGTATAAGAGAGTGTAGTTCTGTTCAGTTTGGACTTCAGTTTATCGCTAACCTTATCACAGGGACTCTGAAGCACTACAGCTGCATGCTGATCTTGGAATAAACTGACGATAGCAAAGATTCCATCTTTGACGACGCCACATTAATGGAATAGGTACTAGCTAGCTTGCTAGTTAATGTTTGCTTTAGTTTGCGCGCTAGCTCTGCAAATTCAGCTAGTGTGTGAACCCTGCCAACATAAAAATGTAAACATTGCTATGGCGCGATTGACTGGATTAACCTCACGTCAGTTACGTACATTGAGTGCCTTTCGGACAGTAGATACGAACCCTCTATTACCTTGCCAGCTAAAGAACTGGCAGTGGATCAAACCATTGTGAGGCAAAGGGCGGGGTGGTCGCAATCTTTTGAAACTTAAAAAGGCGCTATTAAGTGTCTATAATCAGCACAACTGCTTTCATTGCGTATTATTGAAATGACATAGTTATGTTTACAGTGATAGATTGGGGGGGACAAATCATATTTTTCCCAGGATGGGGGGGTCGTGTCCCCCCCGTCCCCCCTGGGATTTCCGCCTATGGCTGTCTGTACTATAGAACCACGGATGATGGGCTGTGATAAGGAATATCTGTCTAGACTTCATACTTGCTGATATGAGTTTTTGGAGGTTTGAGTGGTGAATGAGTGGAGTTTTTCTAATCAATGGTCGGGCCTGCGGGGAGTGACCGCGACATGAATTAAACCCTGAGTGGTTGACCTTTGGGCTAACTACCTCGGTTGTTCCCCTCAGTTATGACCGTAAGATCACTGCCAACAACCTGTCTACAGGGACCTCTCAATCCTCCACCTGGCTCTTCATCTCCAACCCCCCAATACACACACACAGTATACGCACACACACGTTACGCATACTCGGCACACACATGCGCGCACGCACACGGTACACACGCGAGTCTCACACCCACACACACTCTAATACGTAGCTAAATGGTAAAAAGCTGTGTGTCTTCTCTCTCATTGAGAGAAAATGTCTGCTACTGCAACAGTGATTAAAGACAACCTCTACATGCGGTGTTCTCAGATGTGTGGTTCTGCCATAGTGGGGGCTTATATCCAAGTAGGCTCTACAGTGTAGAATTGATCCCTTCCCCAATCATTTTGAGTAGGAGGAAAACAACTCATAAATGGGGCCATTTTATGTCTGGGCACAAAGGTAATGTACAGTGCCTTCAGAAAGTATTCACACCACTGAACTTTTTCCACATTTTGTTGTGTTACAGCCTCAAATTTAAAATAATTAAATAGAGATTTCGTGTCACTGGCCTCCACACTGTATCCCAACATGTCAACGTGGAATTATGTTTTTAGAAATTCTAAAATTCTAGAAATTCTAATTCTAAAACATTTAAAGCTGAAATGTCTTGAGTCAATAGGTATTCAGCCCCTTTTGTTATGGCAAGCCTAAATAAGTTCAAGAGTAAAAATTAGCTTAACAAGTCACATAATAAGTTGCTTGTACTCACTCTGTGTGCAATAATAGTTAACATTATTTTTTAATGACTACCTCATCTCTGTATCCCACACATAGAATTAGTCCAGTAGTTAATTTCAAACACAGGTTCAACCACCAAGACCAGGGAGGTTTATCAGTGGTTCACAAAGAAGGACACCCATTGGTAATTTTTTTTTTAAAGCAAACATTGAATATCCCTTTGAGCATGGTTAAGTTATTAATTACACTTTGGATGGTCTATCAATACACCCAGTTACTACAAAGATACAGGCATCCTTCCTAACTTAGTTGCTGGTTAGGAAGGAAACCACTCAGAGATTTTACCCTGAGGCCAATGGTGACTTTAAAACAGTTACAGAGTTTAATGGCTGTAATGGGACAAAACTGAGAATGGATCAACAACATTACTAATCCACAATACTAACCAAAATGACAGAGTGAAAAGAAGGAAGCCTGTACAGAATACAACATATTCCAAAACATGAAAAATGTGTAATGTGTAATGCTCATGCTGTTTAATCAGCTTCTTGATATGGCAAACCTGTCAGGTGTATGGATTATCTTGGCAAAAGAGAAATGCTCACTAACAGGGATGTAAAAAAAAATATTTAAAAAATGTGCGTATGGAACATTTCTGGGATCTTTTATTTCAGCTCATGAAACATGGGACCAACGCTTTACATGTTGCGTTTATATTTTTGTTCAGTATAAATAAGTTATTAAATTAATGGCAAGACTTGAAAATGGCTGTCAAGCAATGATCAACAACCAACTTGACAGAGCTTGAAGACTTTTACAAAGAATAATTTGCAAAAATTGTACAATCCAGGTGTACAAAGCTCTTAGACTTACCCAGAAAGACTCTCAGCTGTAATCGCTGCCCAAGGTGCTTCTACAAAGTATTCACTCGGGTGTGAATACATGTAAATGAGATATTTCTGTATTTAATTTTCAATAAATTAGCAAAATGTACACTTTTCTAAAGACATGTTTTCACTTTGTTATTATAGGGTATTGTGTGTAGATGGGTGAGAAATTATATTTAATCATATTTGAAGTCAGGCTGTAACACAACAAAATGTGGAATAAGTCAAGGGGTCTTAATACTTTCTGAAGTCACTGTATGGTTTATATAGTAACCAAATTGAAGACTAGGCACTGAGATTAACTTCGAAGTTTAGGCTGCTGTAGCAAGGTGGAGAAGCGATTATCAATAATTATACAACTTGAAAAAGTATACCATAACGGAGAGTTTAAACAGATTCATTTCCTCAACAAAACCAAACATTTATTGTAATTCAGTCCTTTAACATTTAATAAATTTGCAAAATAGTTGAGAATGACGACGCTCCCCCCCCCCCCCCTTCTCTGGGGGACCTATGACGGTCTGTGTCCCTCCCTCCCCTCCTTTCCTTTCCACATGCTCCTGAGACAGTCTGTGTCACAGTAAAGGCATCAGCATGCTTCAGTGCAGCTGGCGCTTCGCCGAACCGAGCGTGTGCTCCCATATTCTCTTTAAAAGCCTTCGCTTGACAAACAAGAAAAAAGCAGCAATAGTACTGTTTGTCCATATACACTTCCTCAAAATAGTCAGAATGAATCTAAGAAAATTCAAGAAATCTGTCATTAAATTTGACGTTTTTGCCGAAGAGATCTTAGTCGCGCAATTTTACATAATTCTTTTATGAGAAAATGTGCATGAAAACGAGTCGTCTCTCGTTGAATGACAACAAAGACTTCATTGAAGAATCCCTACTGTTGATCAGTCACAGACGAAGGGGCGTAGACTTCGGCCCCAAACTTCAACTTGCCTCCAGAACTTTTTTTGTGTGCCTGAACAGCCGGAAAAAGACTCCCTGTAGTCTAAAACGAACAAAACATCACAAAATCTCCTCATAATACACTATATATACAAAGGTATGTGCATACACCTTCAAACTAGTGGATTTGGCTATTTCAGCCACATATAAAATCGAGCACACAGCCATGCAATCTCCATAGACAAAGTAGAATGGCCTTACTGAAGAGCTCAGTGACTTCCAACGTGGCACTGTCGTAGGATGACAACTTTCCAACAAGTCAGTCCGTCAAATTTCTGCCCTGCTAGAGCTGCCCCAGTCAACTGTAAGTGCTGTTATTGTGAAGTGGAAAAATCTAGGAGTAACAACGGCTAAGCTGCAAAGTGGTAGGCCACATAAGCTCACCGAACAGGACCGTTGAGTGCTGAAGCACGTAGCGTGTAAAAAATAATCTGTCCTCGGTTGCAACATTTACATTTACATTTAAGTCATTTAGCAGACGCTCTTATCCAGAGCGACTTACAAATTGGTGCATTCACCTTATGATATCCAGTGGAACAACCACTTTACAATAGTGCATCTAACTCTTTTAAGGGGGGGGGGGGGGGGGTTAGAAGGATTACTTTATCCTATCCTAGGTATTCCTTAAAGAGGTGGGGTTTCAGGTGTCTCCGGAAGGTGGTGATTGACTCCGCTGACCTGGCGTCGTGAGGGAGTTTGTTCCACCATTGGGGTGCCAGAGCAGCGAACAGTTTTGACTGGGCTGAGCGGGAACTGTACTTCCTCAGAGGTAGGGAGGCGAGCAGGCCAGAGGTGGATGAACGCAGTGCCCTTGTTTGGGTGTGCAACACTCACTACTGAGTTCCAAACTGCCTCTGGAAGCAACGTCAACACAATAACTTGTCGTCGGGAGCTTCATGAAATATGTTTCCTTTGCTAAGCGTCAGCTGGAGTTGTGTAAAGCTAGCCGCTATTGGACTCTTGAGCAGTGAAAATATGTTGAGTGATGAAACATGCTTCACCATCTGGCAGTCCGACGGACAAATCTGGGTTTGACGGATGCCAGGAGAACGCTACCTGCCCCAATGCATAGTGCCAACTGTAAAGTTTGGTGGAGGAATAATGGTCTGGAGCTGTTTTTCATGATGTGGTTCCAATGAAGGGGAAATCTTAACGCTTCAGCATACAATGACATTCTAGACAATTCTGTGCTGCCAACTTTGTGGCAACAGTTTGGGGAAGGCGCTTTCCTGTTTCAGCATGAAAATTCCCCCATGCACAAAGCAAGGTCCATACCGAAATGGTTTGCCATTCGGTGCGGAAGAACTTGACTGGCCAGCACGGAGCCTTGAACTTAAACCCCATCGAACACCTTTGAAATAGATTGGAATGCCGACTGCGAGTCAGGCCTAATCTCCCAACATCAGTGCCCGACCTTACTAATGCTCTTGTGGCTGAATGGAAGCAAGTCCCTGAAGCAATGTTTCAACGTGTAGTGGAAAGCCTTCCCAGAAGAGTGGAGGCTGTTATAGCTGCAAAGGGGGGACCAACTCCTTTTTAATGCCCATGATTTTGTAATGAGATGTTCGATGAGCAGGTGTCCACACACTTTTGGTAATGTAGTGTATATGCACAAACTCTATCGAACTGTTTCAACTGGGAAGCATGCGGACGCCTTAACTCACCTAAATTAAATCTCAGTAGTGTCCGAATTAGCCCACTTTCACACATAAATATTTAATCTCCTGCTGAGATATAATCTCCTGCTGAGATATAATCTCCTGCTAAATATATATGGCCTTTTGACAACACAGCAGCACCTCACTGTCTTTGTCTGTTGCTCTCACTGGGGCATGTTTGTCTTGGAGACCTCTCCTTTCTCTTCTTCTCGCCTCTTCTCTTCCTTTATGCCTCCCCTACATTCTCCATCAGACTGGGAAGGTTTATACTGTATTTACCAAGGCTGCTCTCGACATGCTTCCAAAGGTAAATTCGGTCACACAAGGTTCAGAGGGGATTTCTTTACATTAGTGGTTATTGTGTCAGGAGGAGGACATAGTTCTACCTTCCAAACTTGAGAGTCTGTACACGTATGAGTACACGTATACTTCTTGTGTTGTGAAGGTGAGATTTTGGGGAGGTTGGCTTTGTTTCCAAGCCTGTAGAATGTAGGCTGTAGAATGCCACGTATAGAATGTTCTCCATCGAGTGGCAGCATAAGTGTGCTGTTGCGCAGTTGGTGCTTGTTTTCATGAACGCCAGAGAAAAGTGCAAAGCAATGTCAGAGCATATGTAGTTATTGGTTAGGCGTGTGTGTGTGTGTGTGTGTGTGTGTGTGTGTGTGTGTGTGTGTGTGTGTGTGTGTGTGTGTGTGTGTGTGTGTGTGTGTGTGTGTGTGTGTGTGTGTGTGTGTGTGTGTGTGTGTGTGTGTGTGTGTGTGAGACGCTGAGCCTTAACAGGCTTGTATTGTGCCATTAGAGCAGCAGTATGTCAGGGGAGGGTTTAACCTGTGTTGAAATTCTCTCTCTGCAGTCACCCCATCTGCTCCCTCCACGCTGCCCTCCAACACATCCTCCATATGTAATGCCATGTGTCCGTATGCACTCACAAGACATTCTAATTCATTATCATTGCCTGCTTTAGTTGCTTTGTAAATGACTTACATATGCGTGTAAATTACACAGTCTAACCACGTCCACGTGGGATTATTCGATTTGTATCAGGTTGGTATTAGCCATGCCATGACTGCCGTGCCACCATGTGCGTTTGTGGCATGACTGCCATGCCGTGTGCTGTGGCCTTATTATACAGTGTAGTCATTGGTTGGGTCCTGTATCCGCTCTCACAGGTAGTTACTGTGGACAGACCTGGAGGTGGAAACGCCTGCAGCCAGCCCTAGGGCTATTCCCATGTGTGTCAGTGTGTGTGTGTGTGTGTGTGTCGCGTTAATGCAGGCAGGATCAGGGCATGGTATGTACAGCCCTTAGGGGTTCTGCTGGTGACCGCTGAAGTACGGTGGTGGTTCTGCCACACATCACAGGTCAAATGTCAAACAGGCGACAGAATGCAGCGGCCCTCCACAGCTGTTCACACAGAGAAGTTCAAGTGTGAATTACCATTGTATTACCAATGTGACTGGCAAGACTGAAATAGAGTAAATATGACTTTTGAAGGTGGGCTACCATTTGATTGTGTGTGCGTGCGCCAGAGAGAAAGACGAAGTGTGTGTTTGCATGTAATGGATGTTCATTCATTGCTTCTTCTCATACCCCTACCACACACCCACCCAAACCACTGTTCCTAAAATCCCTCACACACACATTCACACTGTTCCCACCCTTCCTTCCCTCCACGCTCCACTCGTCCCTGACAGAGGGGTGTCCAAATTATCCTTGTTGCAACAGAGCATGAAATTAGCAAGTGGCTCTGTGTGAATGCATTAGCAAGGGGGTGTTAAGGAGCAGAAAGCCTCCCCCCCTTTTGTGTAACCAGGAAGACAGAAACACGGTATGCATGGTGCAGAATGTGTGCCGCTACATAGGTCTGGGAGTTGCCAGGGACCTGACAATACGATATTATCACAATATTTAGGTGCCGATACGACATGCATTTGCGATTCTCATGATTCTATATGTATTGCAATTCCATTTTCCCAAAATATTTCTCACCACATGTCCGCTGCAGAGGAACAAGCGAGAGCCATGAGAAAACGATTTTTGCTCAGTCGTGGAAATAAGTGCTGAAAACAAATTGGCTCTCTAATTTAAAAAGGAGAACAAGCCATGAAGGAAAAATACTGGAGTTTTGGTACAATAATGTCAAAACGATACGATATATCGTCAAAAATAGTATCCTGATATGTAACTGTATACATTTTTGCCCCCGTCACTACTGCTACACCGCTTCATTGTAAAGAGCCCTAAGGCAGAGAGGTAGATTCCCTTCTCTAGAACTATGCTGTGCAGGCTTACGTGTGTTGTTGTCGGGCAACACTTTTTGTGGAAGGTATCATATAGGCCTATTTGGCAGGGAAACTGTGAAGCGAGCTGTAGCCTATTGCTTGTTTCTGTTTGTTTTACATAATTTAATAAATGACCTAATGTTGTCCGTTTGCGGCTTTTCATGAAATCATGCGTACCTGTTCTTTATATGGCCAGAAACGACTTTGTTCATATGGGCAGAAGATAGTTAGGTTTAGGCAGAACTGTGCTAGCTGTTGGAATGGTTCACAGCATATCTGCCCTCCAATAGAAGCTTCCCCTAAAGTAAATTACTAAAATTACAGTATATAATTACTGCTGTCTTTACAAAAATATATTCTATCCTTCAAAACACGACACCAGAGAGCATGATTTTTGCCACAGATTATCATTAGCTTATTTTTCGAAAATAGCTGCAGATTCTTTTAAATCACGAGGCCAGGGCATTTCCTAATGTCGGGAGGCGCGCAAATTGGGCACCGCGCATAACATGTCAAATAGAGGATTGTTGATTTGCGGCTGTCAGTGAAATGCATCTAAAATAGGCCGAGGCCTATCGTAATATTTCAAAATACAATCGCTGGAAAAACACAAAAGAGAGGAGACAAAGATAGGACCTGTCTTTAGTTAGGCTATACACATTCTCAACTCGCAATAGGCTATTTATTAAGCGAACAGTAGCTTATCTCATTGGGAGAGCATCAGCCATATCCCAGGTGAGTGCGCATATTCACTGTCTTTATCATTGGGTGAGTCCGTGCTCCTGAACAGTTTTTTTAGGGCAATTACCTATTCCAGGCTTGATGGACGTCAACGCCTACAATATGTGTCTCCCCTTTTCATGGGCCTCGATGAGATGGATGCATTCATGACAATGCCGGTCTCAGTTTTTCAGTGTCAGCAGAGTAGCCTACCCTGTCATTTTTGCGTATTAAAAAGGCTGCTATTTTCTCCAGTCGTGGAGAGTAAAGTGTCGTAGAATTGCGTGAAATATCCTGCAAACAGTGAGTCAGTTATATTACTAGCCGAATTGATGGACGATCCGATCTACTCATCACATTAGGAATAGTACACTGTCTTACATTAGTCTGCAAATGCGATGATAGACGCATGGCATACTTATCATTAAAGATAAAACAAAACAACACATTTTTGTAGTTGTTGCTTCCCCGAACTTGAAACTCATGCGCTGCCAATGGCACTACTCTTACTTAAAATGAGAGTGTTATCTTTGGCAATGGTATAGCCAACATTTGTCTGTTCGGATTTTCCTTTCTTTATTTTCCTATATTTTGGTTGCCTATATTGTCAGAGAAGGCTGTAGTGTTTTACCTTATTACGTTATGTCTATCCAGAGAGAAGGAGAGAGAGAATGACAGATGGAGACTGCAGGGCTTAAAGAGAGAGGTAATGAGAGAGATGGAGAGAGCGCAACAGAGATATTGAGGGAGATTGAGTGAGGACGAGAGAGTGTATACCTCTGCAGGGCACAGGAACGGCAAAATGATCCTCGGGGATGTGGCCCCAGCCCCTTTACCCCTCCCCTCCAGGCCCCCAGGGGCCTCCTAATGATTGGCTGATTGGTGAGACAGAGAGCCAATCCCCAGCAGGCACAGACAGGGTTAGAGGTGGGGTCAGCCACACGGCCCCAAGCATCAATACTTAATCTGTTCTGCTCTCTATAAAAAAACAGAACTCTGCCGCTTCGGTCACTCCATCTCTCTATACCTCTCCTCCTCTGCACCGCTCTCTCCATCTTTCTCGTCCTCTCTCCTCCTCTACACCGTTCTCTCTTTCACTCTATCCCTCTCCTCCACGGCCCTGTTCGCTTCATCCCTCTGTCTCTCTATCCTTTTTTTCCCTATGCTGTAGACATACAAACACACTGACAAGCTGTGTCGGGATCCATTCAGGACTGAGCTTTCACGTGTGAGGACACACACTGACACACAGAGCCCAACACACACCGTAAACACCTTGCTGTGCTTTCACACTGCTCTGGTCTGCAGTATGCTGCAGCATTTCGCCAAGTGCTAACCCCCCTGTGTGTGAAGTGTTGCTGCTGAACTGACTCCGCACGCACAAACACACACACGCACACACACACACACACATCCTTCCCATGGATGTCCTCTGTCTCCCTCAGGATACAGCAACAGGCCTTTTGTAGATTTGTTTTCTCAGCAGGAGTTTTTCCTCACACACAGGCACACACACACACATCACCCACTACCTCAACGCTCCTGGCTACTCTCACCTTCAGGGTTTGAATCCTGCGTATCAGTTTTCCACAAAGAGGTTTAGTCCCACATCAAACAGGACTAGTTAAGGTTGAGATGAGAGACAGACAGCTTGCGATGCAGTTTGGAGCGCCTGACTCCCTGACTCTGCACCTCTCTCCTCTGATCACATAGAGTACCTCAGTACTGTACACCATGTCTGCAGGTCAGGCCCACTCAGGCAAACCCATGCCTGTCTTCTCCAATACTGTGACTCTGACACCGGGACTGGCACCAGGAATAACAATAGGGAAGGAGATGGAAGTCTGGAAGCATACGGCACACTATCGAGAAACTTACAGTCAGTAATTATCAGAGGGTGTACTGTAGTCTTTTAGTGTGAAGACTTATATGGAGGATGAGGTACTCTGTATGAAGGGCTGAGGGTGGAAGATAGAGTTGAATGGGGGGATATTGAGAGAGAGAGAGAGATGAGATTATAGACTCTGAGAAATGTTGGAGAAACATGGGGCTGAGGTAATCACAAGCGATTGGTGATCACTCTCTCACTCCCAGAAGTCCCTCTGTTAATAAAGTGTGTGTCTGTGTGTGTGTGCGCGCGCGACTGACTCCTACCCATCAGCTGGTCAGATTAAAGCCGTGAGGGTAGACCAATAGGCAATCATCAGCAAGACCATAACTCACTCTGCAAAACACTTCACTCTCTCTCTCTCTCTCTCTCTCTCTCTCTCTCTCTCTCTCTCTCTCTCTCTCTCTCTCTCTCTCTCTCTCTCTCTCTCTCTCTCTCTCTCTCTCTCTCTCTCTCTCTCTCTCTCTCTCTCTCTCTCTCTCTCTCTCTCTCTCTCTCTCTCTCTCTCTCTCTCTCTCTCTCTCTCTCTCTCTCTCTCTCTCTCTCTCTCTCTCTCTCTTACTCACTCCCTTTATCTCTGTATCTCTGTTTTTCTTCCTTCGCTCTGTAAGTTTATCTGTTTATCTCTTTATGCCTCAGTCTACGGTCTCTCTCTCTCGGTCTCTCTACTACTCCGCCCTCTACCCTCTCTGCCTGTCCCCTGCCTGAGTGATTGACAGTGGAGATGAGGTGTGTGTTCTGCCATGTCTTAGCTCTCTCTCTTCCCTCTCTCCCTCTGTTTTCTAATTCCACCACTCCTCCTCCATCTTCATCTCTCCTTCTCGAGAAGGTGATTCCCAGTCATATTAGCGTTTTATGCAAGACCTTTCTCCCAATCTAGCCTACATTCCACGCTACATGTATTGGCTAGTCTAAACGGCATAAGACTTATTTAACAGACATGTCCTTATTGTAATGTGAGTGGAGAGGTCTTGTACTTCGTGTTCATTAGCAGGCATGTTAAAGCAGATATAATTGGGCAGCTTGGCTCACTCCAACATATCCTGCTCTGACCGCGTGGCAGAGGACTGCCATAGTGGCACATGCAGCGTCTTAATGCGTCCCTCTTTTCTCTTTAGTGTGTGCGTGTAGGCGTGCATGTGTAGGATAAGTGTCCTTGTAGTGAGGCGTCTTTGTGGCCCTCTTACATCTTTAAACAGGTTGCGCTGAAGAGGGCCTGGCACACATAGAGAGGGAGAGAGGGAGAGAGGCTGAGGGGAAGAGGGGCTGAGATAGGCTGAGGGGGAGAGAGGCTGAGGGGGAGAGAGGCTGAGGGGAGAGAGACAGAGGGGCTGAAGGGAGGGACAGAGGGTGGCTGAGGGAGGGACAGAGGGTGGCTGAGGGAGGGACAGAGGGAGGGGCTGAGGGAGGGACAGAGAGGGGCTGAGGGAGGGACAGAGAGGGGCTGAGGGAGTGAGAGAGAGGGGCTGAGGGAGTGAGAGAGAGGGGCTGAGGGAGTGAGAGAGAGGGGCTGAGGGAGTGAGAGAGAGGGGCTGAGGGAGTGAGAGAGAGGGGCTGAGGGAGTGAGAGAGCGGGGCTGAGGGAGAGCGGGGCTGAGGGAGAGAGAGAGCGGGGCTGAGGGAGAGAGAGAGCGGGGCTGAGGGAGAGAGAGAGTGCGGGGCTGAGAGAGAGAGAGAGAGAAATGGGCTGAGAGAGAGAGAGAGAGAGAGAAATGGGCTGAGAGAGGGAGAGAGAGAAATGGGCTGAGAGAGAGAAATGGGCTGAGAGAGAGAGAGAAATGGGCTGAGAGAGGGAGAGAGAGAAATGGGCTGAGAGAGAGAAATGGGCTGAGAGAGAGATAGAGAGAGAGAAAAGAGCTGAGAGGGAGAGAGAAAAGGGCTGAGAGAGAGAGAGAGAGAGATGGGCTGAAAGAGAGAGGAGCTGAGAGAGAGGAAAAAGAGGAGAGAGAGTGACTGAGAGGGAAGAAGAGGAGAGAGAGTGGCTGAGAGGGAAGAAGGGGAGGGAGTCAAAGAGAGAGTGGCTGAAAGGGAAGAAGAAAAGGGAGGGAGGGAGGGAGAGAGGCTGAGAGGAAAGAACAAGAAGAGGGAGGGATAGGCTGAGAGGGAGAGGAGAGAGAGACAGAGCGGCTGAGGGAGGGACAGAGGGGCTGAGGGAGGGACAGAGGGGCTGAGGGAGGGGCTGAGGGAGGGACAGAGGGGCTGAGGGAGGGACAGAGGGGCTGAGGGAGGGACAGAGGGGCTGAGGGAGGGACAGAGGGGCTGAGGGAGGGACAGCGGGGCTGAGGGAGGGACAGCGGGGCTGAGGGAGGGACAGCGGGGCTGAGGGAGGGACAGTGGGGAGGGACAGCGGGGAGGGACAGCGAGGGGCTGAGGGGGGGACAGCGAGGGGCTGAG